>NW_022161419.1:0-16477 GCF_008728515.1 Papio anubis
AATCTGAGAACTGATATTTCGGATCCCTATGAAGACCATAGGGCCAAAGGAATTATCCTCCGATAACAAAGAGAAAGAAGCTTTCTGAGAAACTTCTTCCAGTTCTGTGAAATCATCTCACAATGTTACAGCTTTTCCCTCAAGAAGCCTTTCGCTAAGACAGTTCTTGTGGAATTCGCAAAGTGATATCTGGAAGCCCATAGAGGGCTATGGTGAAAAAGGAAATATCCTCAGATGAAATCTGGAAAGAAGCTTTCTGAGAAACTGCTTAGTGTTCTGTTAATTTATCTCACAGAGTTACATCTGTATTTCGTGGATCTCTTTGCTAGCCTTATTTCTGTGGAATCTGAGAAAAGATATTTCGGATCCCTTTGAAGACTATAGGGCCATCTCACAGAGTTGCAGCTTTCCCTCAAAGCCTTTCGCTAAGAGAGTTCTTGTGGAATTGGCAAAGTGATATCTGGAAGCCATGAGGGACTGTATGAAAAAGGAAATATCCTCCGATGAAATCTGGAGAAACTTTCTGAGAAACTGCTTGAATGTTCTGTTAATTCATCTCACAGAGTTACATCTGTATTTCGTGGATCTCTTTGCCGCCATTATTTCTGTGGAATCTGAGGAACAGATATTCGAATCCTATAAGAAGACTATAGGTCCAAGGAAATATCCTCCAATAACCAAAGAGAAGAAGCTGGCCAGGCAACTTCTTTGTGTTCTGTGAAATCATCTCACAGAGTTACAGCTTTCCCCCTCAAGAAGCCTTTCACTAAGACAGTTCTTGTGGAATTAGCAAAGTGATATTTGGGAAGCCATAGAAGGCTATGGTGAAAAGGAAATATGCTCGATGAAACTTGGAAAGAAGGTTCTGAGAAATTGCTCCAGTGTTCTGTTAATTCATCTCGAGGGTTATATCTGTATTTCGTGGATCTCTTTGCTAGCCTTATTTCTGTGGAATCTGAGAACAGATATTTCGGATCCCTTTGAAGACTATAGGCCAAAGGAAATATCCTCCGATAACAAAGAGAAAGAAGCTTTCTAAGAAACTGCTTTGTGTTCTGTGAAATCATCACAGAGTTACAGCTCCCCTCAAAGTCTTTCACTAAGACAGTTTGGTGGGTACTATGATATTTGGAAGCCCACTTAGAATGCGGTGAAAAAGGAAATATCCTCAGTAAATCTGGAAAGAGGCTTTCTGAGAGACTGCTTAGTGTTCTGTTAATTCATGTCACAGAGTTACATCTGTATTTCGTGGATCTCTTTGCTAGCGTTATTTCTGTGTAATCTGAGAACAGATATTCGGATCCTTTGAAGACTATAGGGCCGGAGATATCCTCCGATAACAAAGAAAGAAAGGTTTTGATAAACTTCTTCGGGTTCTGTAGAAATCATCTCACAGAGTTACAGCTTTCACCTCAAGCCTTTTCGCTAAGATAGTTCTTGTCGAATTGGCAAAAGTGATATTTAGAAGCCATAGAGGGCTATGAGGTAGAAAAAGAAGCATCCTCAATGAAACCTGGAAGAAGCTTTCTGAGAAACTGCTTAGTGTTCCTATTAATTCAACTCCACAGAGTTACATCTGTATTTCGTGAGATCTCTTTGCCAGCATTATCTCTGTGCAATCTGAGAACAGATATTTCAGTCCTTTGAAGACTATGGGGCCAAAGGAAATATCCTCCGATAACAAAGAGAAAAGCTTCCCGTGAGAAAGTTCTTTGTGTTCTGTGAAATCATTTTCACAGAGTTACAGCTTTCCTCAATAAGCCTTTCGCTTAAGACAGTCCTAGTGGAATGGGCAAAGTGATATTTGAAGCCATAGAGGGCTGTGGTGTAAAATATGCTCCGATGTAACCTAGAAAGAAGCTTTCTGAGAAACTGCTTAGTGTTCTGTTAATTCATCTCACTGTATTTACATCTACTTCGTCTATCTGCTTTGCTAGCCTTATTTCTGTGGAATCTGAGAAAGATATCGAATCCCTATAGAACTATAGAGACCAAAGGAAATATCCTCAAAATAACAAAAGAGAAAGAAGCTTTTGAGCAACTTCTTTGTGTTCTGTGAAATCATCTCACAGAGTTACAGCTTTCTCCTCAAAGCCTTTCGCTAAAGACAGTTCTTTTCGTACTGGCAAAGTGATGTTTGGAAGCCCACAGAGGGCTATTGTGAAAAATGTCCTCGATGAGCCACGGAAAGAAGCTTTCTGAGAAACTGCTTAGTGTTCTGTTAATTCATCTCAGAGAGTTATATCTTTGTATTTCTGGATCTCTGTACTAGCCTTATTTCTGTATGGAGATCTGAAAACAGATTTCCGGATCCCTATGAAGACAATAGAGGGCCAAAGGAAATATCCTCGATATCAAAGAGAAAGATGCTTTCTGAGAAACTTCTTCGGGTTCTGTGAAATCATCTCACAGAGTTACAGCTTTCCCCTCAAGAAGCCTTTCGCTAAGAGTTCTTCTGGTATTGGCAAAGTGATATCTGGGAAGCCCATAGAGGACTATGGTGAAAAGGAAATATCCTCAGATGAAGAATCTACAAAGAAGCTTCCTGAGAAACTGCTTAGTGTTCTGTTGAATTTATCTCACAGACTTACATCTGTATTTCGTGGATCTTTGCTACCCATATTTCTGTGGAATCTCAGAACAGATATTTCGAATCCCTATGAGAGACTATAGAGGCCAAAGGAAATATAGATCCGATAACAAGAAAAGCTTTCTAGGAAACTTCTTCGAGTTCTGTGAAATCCATCTCACAAGTTACCCGCTTCCCTCAAGAAGCCTTTCACTAAGACAGTTTTGTCGAATTGGCAAAGTGATCTTTGGGAAGCCCATAGAGGGCTAGCTGAAAAAGGAAATATCCTCCGTTGAAACCTGGAAAACCACAGAAACTGCCCAGTGTTCTGCTAATTCATCTCACAGAGTTACATCTGTATTTCGTGGACCTCTTTGCTAGTCTTATTTCTGTGGAATCTGAGAACGAATACCAGTCCCTAGAAACTATAGGGCCAAAGGGAAATATCCTCAATATCAAAGAGAAAGAAGCTTTCTGAGAAACTTCTTCAGATTCTGTGAAATCATCTCACCAGAGTTACAGCTTTCCTCAAGGAAGCCTTTTAAGCCAAGACAGTTCCTAGCTACCATGGAATTGGCAATGTGATATCTGGAAGCCCATAGAGTGCTATGTTGAAAAAAGGAAATATCCTCCGATGAAATCTGGATAGAAGCTTTCTGAGAAACTGCTTAGTGTTCTGTTAATTCATCTCACAGACTTACATCTGTATTTCGTGGATCTCTTTGCTGGCTTTATTTCTGTGGAATCTGAGAACTGACATTTGGATCCCTATAGAAGACTATAGGGCCAAAGGAATTATCCTCGATAACAAAGAAAGAAGCTTTCTGAGAAAACTTCTTCCAGTTCTGTAATCAAGTCCTGTTGCAGCTTTCCCTCAAGCCTTTCGCTAAGAGTTCTTGTGGAATTAAGCAAATTGATATCTGGAAGCCGATGAGGGCTATGGTGAAAAATATCCTCAGATGGGAAATCTGGAAGAAAAGAGAAGCTTTCTGAGAAACTGCTTGTGTTCTGTTAATTTATCTGACAGAGTTACATCTGTATTCGCGGATCTCTTTGCTAACCTTATTTCTGTGGAATCTGAGAAAAAGACATTTGGATCCTTTGAAGACTATAGGGCCAAAGGAAATATCCTCCAATAACAAAGAGAAGCTTTCTGAGCACTTCCTTGTGTTCTGTGAAATCATCTCACAGATTTACAGCTTTCTCCTCAAGCCTTTCGCTAAGACATTCTTGTCAAGATTGGCAAAGTGATGTTTGGGAAGCCCATAGAAGGCTATGGTGAAAAGGAAATGTCCTCCGATGAAACCTGGAAAGAAGCTTTCCTGAGAAACTGCTTAGTGTTCTGTTAATTCATCTCACAGAGTTACATCTGTATTTCATTATGGATCTCTTTGCTATCCTTATTTCTGTGGGATCCCGGAGAACAGATATTTGGGATCCCTTTGAAGACTATAGGGCCAAAGGGAATATCCTCCGATAACGAAGAAAAGAAGCTCTGAGAAACTTCTTTGGGTTCTGTGAAATAATCTCACACAGTTACAGCTTTCCCCTGAAGAAGCCTTTCGCTAAGAGTTCTTGTGGAATTGGCAAGTGATATTTGGAAGCCCATAGAGGGCTATGGTGAAAAAGTACCTTCCGATGAAATCTGGAAAAAGCTTTCTGAGAAACTGCTAAATATTCTGTTAATTCATCACAGAGTTACACATCTCTGTATTTCGTGGATCTCTTTGCTATCATTATTTCTGTGGAATCTGAGAACAGATATTCCGAATCCCTATGAGAACTATAGGGCCAAAGGAAATATCCTCCAACAACAAAGAGAAAAGAAGCTTTTTGAGCAACTTCTTTGAGTTCTGTGAAATCATCTCACAGAGTTACAGCTTTCCCCTCAAGAAGCCTTTCACTAAGACAGTTCTTGTGGAATTGACAAGTGATATTTGGAAGCCCATAGAAGGCTACGGTGAAAATATCCTCCGATGGAAACCTGGAAGAAGCTTTCTGAGAACTGCTTAGTGTTCTGTTAATTCATCTCACAGAGTTACATCTGTATTTCGTGGATTTCTTTGCAAGCCTTGGCTCTGTGGAATCTGAGAACAGATATTTCGGATCCCTTTGAAGACTATAGGGCCAGTAGGAAATAGCCTCTCCCATGAGAGAAAAGAAGCTTTCTGAGAAACATCTTCCAGTTCTGTGAAATCATCTCACAAAGTTACAGCTTTTCCCCTCAAAGAAGCCTTTCGCTAAGAGAGTTCTTGTGGAATTGGCAAAGTGATATCTGGGAAGCCATAGAGGGGCTATGTGGTCAAGGAAATATCCTCAGATGGAAATCTGGAGAAAACTCTGAGAAGCTTGCCCAGTGTTCTGTTAATTTATCTCACAGAGTTACATCTGTATTTCCTTGGATCTCTTTGCTACCCTCATTTCATGTGGAGTCTGAGAACAGACATTTGAGATCCTATGAAGTCTATGAGGGCCATCTCACAGAGTTACAGCTTTCTCCTCAAGAAGCCTTTCGCTAAGAGAGTTCTTGTGGAATTGGCAAAGTGATATCTGGAAGCCCATAGAGGGCTATGGTGAAAAAGGAAATATCCTCCGTTGAAACCTGGAAAGAAGCTTTCTGAGAAACTGCTTGGTGTTCTGTTAATTCATCTCACAGAATTACATCTGTATTATGTGGATCTCTTTGCTAGCATTATTTCTGTGGATTCTGAGAACAGATATTTCGAATCCCTATGAAGACTATAGGGCGAAAGGAAATATCCTCCGATAACAAAGAGAAAGAAGCTTTTTGAGCAACTTCTTTGTGTTCTGTGAAATCATCTCACAGAGATACAGCTTTCCCCTCAAGAAGCCTTTCACTAAGACAGTTCTTGTGGAATTGGCAAAGTGATATTTGGAAGCCCATAGAGGGCTATGGTGAAAAAGGAAATATCCTCCCATGAAACCTGTAAAGAAGTTTTCTGAGAAACTGCTTAGTGTTCTGTTAATTCATCTCACAGAGTTACATCTGTACTTCGTGGATCTCTTTGCTAGCATTATTTCTGTGGAATCTGAGAACAGATATATCGAATCCCTATGAAGACTATAGGACCAAAGGAAATATCCTCCGATAACAAAGAGAAAGAAGCGTTTTGAGCAACTTCTTTGTGTTCTGTTAATTCATCTCACAGAGTTACATCTGTATTTCGTGTCTCTCTTTGCTAGCCTTATTTTTGTGGAATCTGAGAACAGATATTTCGGATCCCATTGAAGACTATAGGGCCAAAGGAAATATCCTCCGATAACAAAGAGAAAGAACCTTTCTCAGAAACTTCTTTGTGTTCTGTGAAATCATTTCACAGAGTTACAAATTTCCCCTCCAGAAGCCTTTCGCTAAGATAGTACTTGTGGAATTGGCAAAGTGATATTTGGAAGCCCTTAGACTGCTCGGGTGAAAAAGGAAATATCCTCCGATGAAATCTGGAAAGAAGCTTTCTGGGAAACGGTTTAGTGTTCTTTTAATTTATCTGAAAGTGTTACATCGGTATTTCGTGGATCTCTTTGCTAGCCTTATTTCAGTGGAATCAGAACACACTTGGATCCCTTTGAGACTATGGGGCCAAAGAAAATATCCTCTGATAACGAAGAAAAGTTTTCTGAGTAACTTCTTTGTGTTCTGTGAAATCATCTCACAGAGTTACAGCTTTCCCCTCAAAGAAGCCTTCGCTAAGACAGTTCTTGTGGAATTGTAAAGTGATATTTGGAAACCCATAGGGCTATGGTGAAAAAGAATATCCTCGGATGGAAATATGGAAAGAAGCTTTCGACTGCTTAGTATTCCGTTAAATTTCATCCCGCAGTTACATCTGTATTTAAGTGGATCTCACTGTACTAGCATTATTTCTGGAAGTCTGAGAACAGATGCCGGATCCTTTGAAGACTATAGGGGCCAAAGGGAAATATCCTCCGATAGCGAGAAGAGAAAGTAGCTTTCTGAGAAACTTCTTTGTGTTCTGTGGAAATCATCTAACAGACTTACTGTTTTGCCTCAAGCCTTTAGCTAAGGGGTTGGAATTATGAAGTGATACATGGAAGCACATAGAGGGTTGTGGTGAAAAGAAATATCCTCAGATGAAATCTGCAAAACTTTCTGAGAAACTGCTTAGTGTTAGGTTAATTCATCTCACAGAGGTATATCTGTATTTAAGTGGATCTCTTTGCTAGCCTTATTTCTTTGGAATCTGAGAACAGATATTTCCAATCCCTATAGAGGCTATAGAGCCAAAGAAAATGTCTCGATTAAAAAAAAAGAGAAAAGAAGCTTTCTGAGAAACTTCTTTGGGTTCTGTGAAATCATCTCACAGAGTTACAGCTTTCATAAAGCCTTTCGCCAAAGTTCCTTGTGGAATTGGCAGAAGTATTATATGGAAGCCGTAGGGGTATGGTGAAAAGGAAATATCCTCGATGGAAATCTGGAAAAGAAGCTTTCTGGCTTACTTAGTGTTTTAATTCATCTCACAGAGTTACATATGTTTCCGTGGATATCTTTGCTTATATTTCTGTGAATCAGAAAGTATCTTTGAGGATCCTTTGAAGACTATAGGGCCAAAGGAAATATCCTCCGATATGCTCACAAAGAGAAAAGAAAGCTTTCACCAGAAACTTCCTTGTGTTCTGGAAATCATCTCACAGAGTTACAGCTTTCCCCTCAAAACCTTCGATGAGCCAGTTCTTGGTGTGATATTTGAAGCCCCATAGCGGGCTATGGTGAAAAGTATCCTCAGATGAAATCTGGAAAGAAGCTTTCTGGCTTTGCTGAGTATTTCAACAATTCATCTCACAGACTTACATGTGTGTTCCGTGCATCTCTTTGATATTGGCCTTATTTCTGTGGAATCCGGAGAACAGATATTTGGATCCCTTTTCAAGACTATAGGGCCAAAGGAAATATCCTCGCGATAACAAAGGAACGAGAAACTTCCTTGTGTTCTAATGAAATCATCTCACAGTTTTACAGCTTTCCTCTTAGAATCCTGTCGCTAAGTCAGTTCTTGTGGAATTAGCAAGTGATATTTGGGAAGCCATAGAGGCTATGTTGAAAAGAAATATCCTCAGATGATCTGGAAAACTTTCTGAGAAACTGCTTACAGTATTCTGTTAATTCATCTCACAGAGTTACATCTGTATTTCGTGGATCTCTTTGCTAGCCTTATTTTCTGTGGAATCTGAGAAGAGATATTTCGGATCTCCTTGAAGACTATAGGGCCAAAGGAAATATCCTCCGATAACAAAGAAGCTTTCTGAGAAACTCTCTTGTGTTCTTTTAAAAGCATCTCACTTAGAGTTACGAAAGCTTTCCCCTAAGAAGCCTTTCTATAAGACAAGTCTTATGGAATTGGCAAAGTGATATTTGAGCCGTGAGGGCTATGGTGAAATATAGATGAAATCTGGAAAAGAAGCTTCACAGAAACTGCTTAGTGTTCTGTGAAATTCATCTCACAGAGTTACATGGAGTATTTCCTGGATCTCTTTGCTAGCCTTATTTCATGGAATCGGGGAACAGATGTTTTGGGATCCCTTTAAAGAAACTGGGCCAAAGGAATATCCTCCGATAACAAAAGAGAAAGAAACTTTCTGAGAAACTGCTGTATTCTGTGAAATCATCTCACGATTTTTAGCTTTACCTCAAAGAAGCCTATCGTTAAGAGAGTTCGTGGAACTGGCAGTGATATTTGGAAGCCCATAGAGGCCATAGTGAAAAAAGGAAATATCCTGGATGAAATCTGGAAAAGCTTTCTGAGAAACTGCTCTGTGATGTATGACTTCCACTCACAGAAGTTACATCAGTATTTCGTGCATCTCTTTGCCAGCGCTTCTTTCCATCTGAGAACAGATATTTGGATCCTTTGAAGACTATAGAGACCCAAAGGAAATATCCTCCGACAACAAAGAAGCTTTCTGAGAAACTTCTTTGTGTTCTGTGAAACCATCTCACAAAGTTACAGCTTTCCCCTCAAGAAGCCTTTAAGCTAAGACAGTTCTTGTGGGGTGCTTAAGCGTGTTGAAACCCACGGGGCTAAATTGAAAAATATCCTCCGATGAAATCTGGAAAGAAGCTTTCTGAGAAACTGCTTAGTGTTCTGTTAATTCATCTCACAGAATTACATCCGTATTTCGTGGATGTGCTGCTAGCCTTATTTCTGTGGAATCTGAGAGCAGATGTTCTGAACCCTTTGAGACTATGGCCAAAGGAAATATCATCGATAACAAGAGAAAGAAGTTTTCACCGAAGCTTCCTCGTGTTTTCTCTGGGGAAATCATCTCACAAGGCTACAGCTTCCCCCTCAAGAAGCCTTTCCTTCAGATTCTTGTGTGGAATTGGCAAGTGATGTTTGGAAGCCCATAGAGGCTATGGTGAAAAAATATCCATAGATGAAATCTGGAAAAAAGTTTCTGAGAAACTGCCCAGTGTTCTGTTAATTCATCTCACAGAGTTATCTGTATTTACTTGGATCTCTTTACTGCTTACTTATTTCTGCTGGAATCTGAGGGAACAGGTATTTGGATCCTTTGAAGACCTATGGGCCAGAGAAATATCCTCCGGATAACAAGAGAAAGAAGCTTTCTGAGAAGCTGTTCATGAAATCCATCTCACAGAGTTACAGCTTTCCCCTCAAAGTCTTTAAACAAGGCGTTGTTGTAGGATTGGCAAAGTGATATTTGGAAGCCCATAGGGCTATATGGTGAAAAGGAAATATCCTCAGATGAAATCTGGAAAAAGAAGCTTTCTGAGAAACTGCTTAGTGTTCTGTTAATTCATCTCAACTTGAGTTACATCTGCTATTTCCTGGATCTCTTTGCTAGTCTTCTTTCTGTGGAATCTGAGAACAGATGCTGGATCCTTTGAAGACTAGGGCCGAGGAAATATCCTCCGATAACAAAGAGAAGAAGATTTCTAGAAACTTCTTGTGTTCTGTGAAATCATCTCACAGTGTTGCTTTCCTCTAGAAGCCTTTCATAGCTAAGACAGTTCTTATGGAATTTGCAAAGTGATATTTGGAAGCCCATAGAGAACTATGGTGAAAAAAAAGGAAATATCCTCAGATGATTCTGGAAAAGCTTTCTGAGAAACTACTTAGTGTTCTGTTAATTCATCTCACAGAGTTACATGCCTTTAGGTGGATCTCTTTGCTAGTCTTATTTCTATGGAATCTGAGAACAGATGTTTGGATCCTTTGAAGACTATAGGGCTAAAAAGGAAATATACTCATTAACAAAAGAGAAAAGCTTTCTGACTTCTTTGTTCCTTGTGAAATCATCTCACACTGTTACAGCTTTCCCTCAAGAAAGCCTTTTCGCTGAGACAGTTCTTGTGGTGGCAAAGTGATATTTGGAAGCCTTAAGAGGTATCGGAAAAAGTAAATATCCTCAGATCCGTCTGGAAAGATCCTCTCTGAGAAACTGCTTAGTGTTCTGTTAATTCATCTCACAGAGTTACATCTGTATTTCGTGGATGTCTTGCTAGTCTTGACTCTGTGGAATCTGAGAACAGTGTTGAGGATCCCTTTGAAGACTATAGACCCGAAATATATCCGATATAACAAAAAGAAAACGAGCTTCTTTGTGTTCTGTGAAATCATCTCACAGGATTACAGCTTTCCCCTCAAGCCTATCTAACAAGACAGTTCTTGTGGAATTGGTATTAGAAGCCCATAGGAGCTATAAGTGAAAAATATCCTCAGATGAAATCTGGAAGAAGATTTCTGAGAAACTATGCATGATGTGTGGCTTCCATACAGAGTTACATCTATATTTCGTGAATCTGTTTGCTAGCCTTATTTCTGTGGATTCTGAACAGATGTTCGGATCGCTACAAGAAGACACCAGTCCAAGGAAATATACTCCGATGTAAAGAGAAAAGAAGCTTTCTGAGAAACTTCTTTGTGTTCATAATGAAATCACCTCACAGTGTTACAGCTTTCCCCTCAAAGAAGCCTTTACGTAAGACAGTTGTTGTGGAATTGGCAAAGTAATATTTGGAAGCCCATAGAGACTATGGTGAAAAAAGGAAATATCCTCTGATGGAAATGTGGAAAAGAAGCTTTCTGAGAAACTGCTTAGTGTTCTGTTAATTCATCTCACAGAGTTACATGTGTGTTCCGTGGATCTCTTTGCTAGCGCCTTTCTGTGGAATCTGAGAGAGCAGATATTTAGGATCCCTTTGAAGACTATAAGGCCAAAATATCCTCTGATAACAAAGAGAAAGCACAAGAAACTTCTTTGCTGTGTTCTGTGAAATCATCACAGAGTTACAGCTTTCCCCACAGGAAGCCTTTTGCTAAGACAGTTCTTGTGGAGATTGCTTAAAAGTGACATTTGAAACCCATAGAGGCTATGGTGAAAAAAGGAAATATCCTCCAGATGAAATCTGGAAAGCTTTTCAGAGAAACTGCTTAGTGTTCTGTTAATTCATCTCACAGAATTACATCTATATTTCGTGGATGTCTTTGCTAGCCTTATTTCTGTGGAATCTGAGAACAGACATTTCTGATCTCTTGGGAACTATAGGGCCAAAGGAAATATCCTCCGATAACAAAGAAAAGCTTTCTGAAACTGCCGTGTTTACATGAAATCATCTCACAGATTTACAGCTTTCAACTCAAAAACCTTTAGCTAAGACAGTCCTTGTGGAATTGGCATAGTGATATCTAGCAGCCACAGAGGGCTATGGTGAAAAAGAATGTCCACCCGATGGAAATCTGGAAAGAAGCTTTCTGAAACTGCTTAGTGTTCCGTTAATTCATCTCACGGAGTTATATCTGTATTTCTTGGATCTCTTTTCTAGCCTTATTTCTGGAATCTGAGAACAGATATTTGGATCCTTTGAAGTCTATAGGGCCAAAGGAAATATCCTCCGATAACAAAGAGAAAAGACGATTTCTGAGAAACTACTTTGTGTTCTGCAATCATCTCACAGAGTTACAACTTTCCCCTCAAGAAGACTTTCATTAAGAGAGTTCTTGTGGAATTGTAAAAATGAAATTGAGCCAATAGAGACTCTGATTGAAAAAGAAATATCATCAAATGAGAATCTGGAAAAGAAGCTTTCTGAGAAACTGTTTAGTGGTGGTAATTCATGTCACAGAGTTACATCTGTATGTCGTGAGATATCTCTGCTAGCACAATTCTGTGGAATCTGAGAACAGATATTTGGATCCCTTTGAAGACTATAGGTCCAAAGGAAATGTCCTCAATAATAAAGAAAAACTTTCTGAAACTTCTTTGTGTTCTGTGAAATCATCTCCACCGAGTTCACGGCTTTCCCACAGAGCGCATTCAGGCAGTTTCTTGTGGTTGGCAGAAGTGATATTTGGAAGCCCATAGAGGGCTAGGCTGAAAAAAGGAAATATCCTCAGATGAGAAATCTGGAAAGAAGCTTTCTGAGAAGCACTGCTTAGTGTTCTGTTAATTCATCTCAACAGAGTTACATCTGTATTTCGTGGATCTCTCTTTGCTAGTCTTCTTTCTGTGGAGTCTGAGAGCAGATGTTGGATCCCTTTGAGAGACTATAGGGCCAAAGTATCCTCCGATAACAAAGAGAAAAGAAACTTTCTGAGAAACTTCCTTGTGTTCTGTGAAATCATCTCACAGTGTTACAGCTTTCCCCACAAGCCTTTAAGCTAAGCCAGTTCTTGTGGAATTGTAAAATTGATGTTTTGAACCCCTAGGGGCTATGGTGAAAAGGAAATATCCTCACATGAAATCGGAAAAAGAAGCTTTCTGGGAAACTCTTTTGTGTTCTCTAAGTTCATCTCACAGAGTTACATGTCTGTATTTCGTGGATCCCTTTGCTAGCCTTATTTCTGTGGAATCTGAGAACAGATGTTGGATCCCTTTACAGACTATAGGGCCAAAGGAATATCCACTGATAACAAAGAAAAGCTTTTGCAAAACCTTTGGGTTCTGTGAAATCATCTCACAGAGTTACAACATTCCCCTCTCTTGAAGCCTTTAACAGACAGTTCTTGTGGGTGGCGAAATTGTTGGGAAAGCCCATAGGGCTATGGTGGAAAAGAGAAATATCCTCAGATGGAAATCTGGAAAAGAAGCTTTCTAAGCAACTGCTTGGTGTTCTGTTAATTCATCTCACAGAGTTACATCTGTATTTCATGGATCTCTTTTGACCTTATTTCTGTGGATCTGAGGTATTTGGATCCCTCACAGAAGACTATAGGGCCAAAGGAAATATCCTGCGATATAAGAGAAAGAGATGTCTTGGAAACTTCTTTGAGTTCTGTGAAATCACCTCACAGAGTTGCTTCCCTCAAAGAAGCCTTTCGCTAAGATAGTTCTTGTGGAAGTTGCAGTGATATTTGGAAGTCCATAGGGCTATGGTGAAAAAGAAATATCCTCGATGAAATCTGGAAAAACTTCTGAGAAACTGCTTAGTGTTCTATTAGATTCATCTCACAGAGTTACATCTGTATTTCGAGGATCTCTTTGCTAGACTTATTTCTGTGGAATCGTAGAACAGATATTTCGGATCCCTTCTGAAGACTATAGGGACAAAGGGACTATCCTCCGATAAGGAAGAAAAGCTTTCTGAGAAACTTCATTGGGTTCTGTGAAATTATCTCACAGTGTTACAGCTTTCCTCAAGAAGCCTTTCCTTCAGACAGTTCTTGTGGAATTAGCAAATTGATGTTTGAAGCCCATAGAAGGCTATGGTGAAAGGAAATATCCTGACATGAAATCTGGAAAGAAGCTTTCTGAGAAACTGCTTAGTGTTCTGTTAATTCATCTCACAGAGTTATATCTGCATTTCGTGGATCTCTTTGCTAGCCTTATTTCTGTGGAATCTGAGAGTGAATGTTGGATCCCTTTGAAGACTATAAGGGCCAAAGGATATATCCTCCAATAACAAGAGAAAGAAGCTTTCTGAAAACTTCTTTGTGTTCTGTGAAATCATCTCACAGAGTTACCTATTTCCCCTCCAAAGCCTTTCGCTAAGACAGTTTTGTGGAATTGGCAAAGGCGATATTTTGAAGCCATGAGACTCACGGTGAAAAAGGAAATATCCTCATATGAAATCTGGAAGAAGCGGCTGCTTTGTGTTGTAATCATCTCAGGAGTTACAGCTTTCCCTTCCAGAGCCTTTCCGTGGAGACACTTGTGGAATTGGCAAAGTGATATTTGGGAAGCCCATAGAGGGCTATGGTGAAAAAGGAAATATGCGTCAGATGAAATCTGAAACAAGATTTCTGAGAAACTGCTTAATGTTCTGTTAATTCCTCTCACAGAGTTACATCTGTATTTAAATTATGGATCTCTTTGCTAGCCTTATTTCTGTGGAATCTGAGAACAGATATATCTTATCCCTTCGAAGACTGCTAGGGCCGAGAAATATCCTCGATAACAAAAGAAAGAAGATGTCTAGGAAACTTCTTTGTGTTCTGTAGAAATCATCTCACAGAGTTACAGCTTTCCCCTCAGAAGCCCTTCCCCAAAGGCAGTTCTTGTGGAATGGGCAAAGTGATATTTGGAAACCTTAGAGCTATGAGGTAGAAAAATATCCTCCGATGGGGAAATCTGGAAGAAGCTTTCTGAGAAACTGCTTAGTGTTCTGTGAAGTCATCTCAGAGTGTTACATCTGTATTTCGTGGATCTCTTTGCTAGCCTTATTTCTGTGGAATCTGAGAACAGATATTTTGAATCCCTATGAAGACTATAGAGACCAAAGAAATATCCTCCGATAACAAAGAAAAAGCTTTCTGAGAAGCTCTTAGGGTTCTGTGAAATCATCTCACAGGTTACAGCTTTCCCCTCAAAAAGCCTTTAAGCTAAGACAGTTCTTGTGTAATTGTTAAAGTGATATTTGGAAGCCCGTGAGAGTCTATGAAAAAGGAAATATGCTCGATGGAGGCACAGGAGAAGCTTCCTGAGAAACTGCTTGTGTTCTGTTAATTCAAATATACAGTTACATCTATGCTGTCCATCTCTTTGGTAGCACTATTTCTGTGGAATCTGAGAACAGACATTTGAATCCTATGAAGACTATAGAGGGCCAAAGGAAATATCCTCGATAATAAAGAGAAAGCTCTGAGAAACTAGCCCAGCGTTCTGTGAAATCATCTCAGAGAGTTGCAGCTTCACCTCAGAAGCCTTTAAGCTAAGAGAGTTCCTGTGGGGTGGCCAAGTGATATTTGGAAGCCCATAGGGGCTATGATGAAAAAGGAAATATCATCAGATTGAAATATGGAAACAAGCTTTTCTGAGAAACTGCTTAATGTTCTGTTGAGTTATACAGAGTTACATCTGTATTTCGTGGAACTCTTTGCTAGCCTTATTTCTGTGGAATCTGAGAACAGATATTTCTTATCCCTTTGGCGACTATAGAGACCCAAAGAAAATATCCTCGATAACAAAGAAAGAAGATGTCTGAAACTACTTTGTGTTCTGTGAAATCATCTCACAGAGTTACAGCTTTCCCCTCAAAGGCCTTCCCGAAGACAGTTCTTGTGGAATTGGCAAAGTGATATTTGGAAGCCCTTAGAGGCTATGGTGAAAAGTATCCTCCGATGAAACCTGGAAAGAAGCTTTCTGAGAAACTGCTTAGTTTTTCTGTAATTCATCTCACAGAGTTGCATCTGTATTTCGTGGAACTATTTGCTAGCCTTATTTCTGTGGAATCTGAGAACAGATATTTCGAATCCCTATGAAGACTATGAGACCCAAAGAAATATCCTCCGATAACAAAGAGAAAGAAGCACCGAGAAACTTCTTTGTGTTCTGTGAAATCACCTCACAGAGTTACAGCTTCCCGTAAAGAAGCCTTTCGCTAAGACAGTTTTGTCGAATTGGCAAAGTGATATTTGGAAGCCCATAGAGGTCTATGGTGAAAAAGGAAATATTCTCCGAAGAAATCTGGAAAGAAGCTTTCTGAGAAACTGCTTTGTGTTTTGTTAATTCATCTCACAGAGTTACATCTGTATTTCGTGGATCTCTTTTCTAGCCTTATTTCTGTGGCGTGAGAACAGATATTTCGAATCCCCATGAAAACTAGGGGAACAAAGGAAATATCGTCCAATAACAAAGAGAAAGAAGCTTTCTGAGAAACTTCTTCGGGTTCTGTGAAATCATCTCACAGAGTTACAGCTTTCACCTCAAGAAGCCTTTCGCTAAGAGAGTTCTTGTGGAATTCGCAAAGTGATATCTGGAAGCCCATAGAGGGCTATGGTGAAAAAGGAAATATCCTCAGATGAAATCTGGAAAGAAGCTTTCTGAGAAACTGCTTTGTGTTCTGTTAATTCATCTCACAGAGTTACATCTGTATTTCGTGCATCTCTTTGCTAGCCTTATTTCAGTGGAATCTGAGAACACATATTTCGAATCCCTGTGAAGACTATAGGGCCAAAGGAAATATCCTATGATAACAAAGAGAAAGAAGCTTTCTGAGAAACTTCTTCGGGTTCTGTGAAGTCATCTCACATAGTTCCAGCTTTCCCCTCAAGAAGCCTTTCGCTAAGAGAGTTATTGTGGAATTGGCAAAGTGATATTTGGAAGCCCATAGAGGGCTATGGTGAAAAAGGAAATATCCTCAGATGAAATCTGGAAAGAAGCTTTCTGAGAAACTGCTTAGTGTTCTGTTAATTCATCTCACAGAGTTACATCTGTATGTCGTGGATCTCCTTGCTAGCCTTATTTCTGTGGAATCTGAGAACAGATATTTCGGATCCCTTTGCAGACTATAGGGCCCAAGGGAATATCCTCCGATAACGAAGAGAAAGAAGCTTTCTGAGAAACTTCTTTGTGTTCTGTGAAATCATCTCACAGAGTTACAGCTTTCCCTTCAAGAAGCCTTTCGCTAAGACAGTTCTTGTGGAATTGGCAAAGTGATATTTGGAAGCCCTCTATGGGCTTCCAAATATC
>NW_022161420.1:0-16475 GCF_008728515.1 Papio anubis
TGAGATGGAGTCTTGCTGTGTCGCCCAGGCTGGAGTGCAGTGGTGCGATCTCAGTTCACTGCAACCTCCGCCTCCTGAGTTCATGTGATTCTCCTGCCTCAGCCTCCTGAGTAGCTGTGATTACAGGCACGTGCCACCATGCCTGGCTGATTTTTGTATTTTTAGGTGAGTCAACGTTTTATCATGTTGGTCAGGCTGGTCTCGAACTCCTGACGTCGTGATCTGCCCACCTCGGCCTCCCAAAGTGCTCGGATTACAGGCATGAGCCACCACGCCCGGCCTATTTTGCTTTTATATTGACATGAAATCACTGTTTTGAAATAGCTCTTGAGGACAAAATTGAAGCAGAATGGTACACATCTGAAGAGCATCAGTCAAATTATTTCAGAAAGAAAAGAAAAAACTTGAAAGATATTTAATTGGTAATAGGAACTAAGTTTTGGAGGGCGAGAACTAACATTCTTAATGCTCTCTCCTATTTATTATTTGAGACTAAAAGACAACAGTGGAAGTGTATGGAGGCTAGAGGTCATGGTCTGACTGCCCATGCAGTCAGGAAGCCAAAGCTTGAATTTCTGTGGTACCTTCAAATAGCTCTTTAGTATTAGGCAAATCTTAACCTGTCTCAGAACTTATCATTTGCCTAAGTTTCAGTTTCCTATTCTATAAAATGGAAATATTAAAACCTACTTCATGATTTACAATCATTTAGCATAGTGTCTGGGACACAGATTTGGGATTTTGTATGTAGTCTCAGTAAATTATCTACCCAAAGCACTGATTTGATATTGTCTGAACTATTTGATTTTTCTTTAACACATTTGAGAATAAATTCAATATAATGAATATGTGCTGTGTTTTCTCTCACTTAATGACTGAGTAAAACTGAAGGCCCAGTGTCTCATTAAAAGGAATCTAGAAGGACCCAGACATTAGGATTTCCCTAAAATAAAAGAAGGTTTATTCTAGCCAGCTACACTTTGGTTGTTCCCAATCACTCTAAGCAATTGGTATACTCTGAAAATTATTTTGTATTTGTAATTGTTAGAAGTTGGGCAAATATCTGCTAGTCCACCCCATCCAAGCTAGTCTAGGTCATTCCTATAGTAGGAATGTGTTATTCTCCTCACATTGTAACGCATCCCAGGAAAGGGCATTGTGTTACATGGTGGGGTGAGGGGTGGAAGCTGAGAGTATGGTGGTCTCTAAAATGATGAAACTCTTGAAGATACTGCTTAAATGTGTCCTGTCCATGAAGTCTGTTTCTTTAGGCCCCTAGTAAAAATTAATAGCTTTACCTTTCCTCAAGTAATTTTTACAGCTCAATTTTCCATTTACATCTCACTCTGTCTTGTATAATATTTGTGTTCTTACTTGTCAGTCTTCCTTAGGAATTAGCAACCTTTCTGAGAGCTGAAGCCAGTCTTTTTCTTCACTTTTCCGTTTCATGTGGTACCCAGCATCCAGGCTTGTATGCAACTGGTATCCTAATACTCAGATCAGTTAATCACCCTCTATAGAACCTTAAGACTCGAGAGTTTTAGTTGCTGTCAGTGTATCCATAGAAGTGAATGCCCTTAATATGGGAATTGGGAAAAATTTTCAAGTAATTGTAATTGTCTACCAGCCCAGTTTGAGGCAAGAAAGATTGCAGGTTGTGGAACCAGTCCTTCATGTAATGCAGAAAGCATTTTCTGGTTCTGCGGGCTTCCAGCTCCTTGGCTGAGAAATGTCACAGACTGGTAAAGCTCACCTCCAAGCCAAAGGCACATGTATTTACACAATCTTTACTATTTATGTTTCAAATATACATCTGCTTCTCAAATGTTCCCCTCCCTTGACAGCAATGTGTCTCACTGCTCCATGTAAATTCTTCTATTTTTCAAATTATTAATCTGAAAGGGATGGAAATGGAGGCTCTTGCATGAAAGGAAAAATCCCCTGACATATGTAGTTACCTTGAAAGTCTGACATTTGCTTTTAGTTGTTACCCTTCTAAAAAATAAATAATGTCCTTTTAAGGCATAAAAAAGGGACCATTACAAACTCTGATTTTAAATATCCATAGGTATTCTGGACCAGATCTAAACATATATATATATATTTTGGCCAGAAGTGAGTATGTTTTGCAGATCTCTTTGATACTATTGTGCTCAAGCCAGCAGACCTCTGTTCTTCCTGATAGGAAAATGTAAGTCATATTTAAGAATTGTTTCAAAAAAAGTCACCAGCTGGGTCCTTGGATGTAAAGTTGCAGCTCACTGCAGATTCCGATAGTTGAGTTACAACTCACTGAAAATCAAGGGTTTAAAATGGAAACACTGACAAACCTTCAAGCCAGGGCAGCACAATGGCGCCTTGATAATTTATAATCTACAGACAGCTCTCAGGTTTATTATCACAATGACAAATGCACTGCCATTGTTAATAGGATATTTCCCAGCAAGGACTTCTTGTTATGCAAGCCAGGTCCGGTATGTCACGCCGCATGATAGCAATAAAGTCTACAAGAATTTGTAATGAACTTCAATTACTAATAGATTATGGCTAATGGAAAATATGTGCAGTAAAGATATGGGTTTTTATACGCGCCTTCTGGTATTCTATGAGGCAATGATTTATGCTATAATTTATGTTAACATTTTCTACTATGAAAAGGCCCAATTTGGTAGAAAGCCACTTCATCCATAACAAATATTTAAGATAATTTTGCACATAAAATAAATGAAGGTATAATATTAGATACTAATCTATTTAATTCTAGCATTTTAATTTTTATTGAAAGTGAAGACTTTTTTCCTCTACCTGGTAGTACGGTTGGTTAAAAATTCTTACTATAAAACAAAAGCATAAAATACATTGAGGTCTTTGAGTTAAATGTAACATCTTTTATGTTAATTTCTTTGTTTAACTTCCTTCTGTAATTAAGAATCCCATTAAAATTTGATGTATACTGGTGTCCTTATGCAAGTATTATTTTAAATTAAGAAAATACACAAGTATTCATCTTAAATTAAAATGGATTTGTAATCCATGTCATGCTTTCTGTCACTATAGAGATCAACAGCTGGGATACAAATGTGGAAGTGCATATATAAATGATTTGTGTGTGTCTTTATGTCTGGATGTGTATGACACACACCCACAGATATTACATGTAGGCCAGGTGTGGTGGCTCACATCTGTAATCCCAGTACTTTGGGAGGCTGAGGCCGGCTGATCACTGGAGGTCAAGATTTTGAGACTGGCCTGGCCAACATGGTAAAACCTCATCTCCACAAAAAATACAAAATATTTACTGGAGTGGTGGTGTGCACCTGTAGTCCCAGATACTAGGGAGGCTGAAGCACGAGAATCCCTTGAACCCAGGAGACAAAGGTTGCAGTGAGCTGGGATAGTACCACTGTATTCCAGCCTGGGAGACAGAGCAAGACTTCATCTTTTAAAAAAAAAAAAAAATTGAAAAATGCGACCATAACTTAGCCAAACGCAGACAAAAAAATCAATAAAATTAAACTATAAATTTGAAACAATTCACAAGATTTTGTTAAATCCTTATGAATTTAAAATTCTGAAACTAGAGTTGTCACAATCTTGGGAACCCACTGTAAGTATTTTTACATCTCTAAAGTCTGTGTGTGTGTGTGCGTGTGCACGTGTGTGTGTGTGTTTAAAATCGCTAAAATGATTTATACAAAGCTTGGCCTTTTAACTCAGAAAATGTGTTTTTATGTTCTCTCTTTTATTCTAATCCCTGAACTCACGTCTTTTCACAAATCCTATATGATATCTTGCAAATGGCAGGTACAGACATGCTGAACACCTATGTGCTCACTACTGCTTACTTGAATAACCTTTGAGCCATGATTTTTCTCTCTGAATGATGATGGCTCCAAGATTCCGTGAAAGAGTTTCCTGTCTAAGAGTCAAATTCCTGGACTGTGAAGGGAGAAAAATCCAGAAATGGCCCCATGCTATCACTTTTTAGCTTAGCCTGTGGGCAAGTCTATCTAAACCTATTAAACCTCAGAGTCTTCATCTGAAAAATGATAATTTTAAAGACTGACTTTTTATTGTGAAAACAAAATGAAATAATAAGTCAAGAATTTTATATAGTCCCCAGAAAATATAAATACTCCATTCACTGTAGATAATATTATTATTAATTGCAGCAATTCGATAAATACTTGTCGAGATAGGTAAGCATATGATTTTAATGTTTCTATAATTATTACTATTTTTAATTGTTATAATATTCTTTGCAAACCTCAATATATTGCAGGTTTAGGTGTTTTGGTGAGCCAGAAAATCACCTGGTTAGTTCACAAAGACAGATTCCTGAACTGCACACATGGTTCAGATTTGGGATGGAACCAAGAAATTTACGTATCTAAAAAGCCTCCCAGGTCTTTCTTCAGTCCACAGAAATTTTAAAAGCAGTGCACGGGCACCATGCATAGAATCTGTTAATGTTTGTATTTTTATGTTTTATTGAAATCTAACTAAATACCGTGATGAATGACTAAGTCATCTGCTCATCTTTTGGGTATTTGACATAATGCAGATTAAATGTCTAGGACTCAGGTGACAGATAAGATGAGTGCACTTCTCATCTTGATATTTTGGCCCCTTTGGAAAAAACGTTTTTCTTCCAGTGCAGTCATCCACTTTGCTACCCTCAATATAACTTATGTTATATTTTCCGATTTTTTTTTTTTTTTTTTTACCATTTTCATAATATTTCTTTTGGCTTCCTTTGCGGATTACAAAAAAGATTCTGAAACAGATGGGAAATACATGGGTCAGATTAAGCTACCTATGGTAGTTTGGGCGTGGTTTCAGCTGCTGTAACTCTAAGAAAGTTAACATCGTATGTACAAGGTAGAATGACCTTTCTCTCTCAGGTAACACTCAGAGGGCAGGCAGTCCACCCCAAAATGGCAACTCTGCTCCGTCAGGTCCAGGGATGTGGCTTCTTGTACCTTGTTCCGCCACATTTCCAAGGGTGTTGCTGTCCTTGTCTGCATGGTCTGACATAGCTGACTACCACAGTAACATTCCAGCCATCCAGTAGGAAAGAAAGTAGAAGAGGAGAAGCTATCTCTTCCTTTGTCATCATGATCCACAAATTGTGTTATTTCTTCTCACATTCTATTGTCTAAAACTTAGTCATATGGCTATATCAAACTCCAAGGGCATATAAGAAATGTAGTCTTATCTGGGCAGGCTTGTAGCTAGTTAAAAATTAGACATTCTACTACCATAGAAAGAAGGGAGAGGGGGCTAGTCTCTGCCACCTCACCTCACAACTCTGTCCAGCTGGAGCTACACTGGGCTCAATATTTGCTGTTAAAAAGCCTCTTGCAGCCAGGCGCAGTGGCTCATGCCTGTAATCCCAGCACTTTGGGAGGCTGAGGCGGGCGGATCACGAGGTCAGGAGATTGAGACCATCCTTGTTAACAAGGGGAAACTCTGTCTCTACTAAAAATACAAAAAAATTAGCTAGGCGTGGTGGCGGGCGCCTGTAGTCCCAGCTACTTGGGAGGCTGAGGCAGGAGAACGATGTGAACCTGGGAGGTAGAGCTTGCAGTGAACCGAGATCGCACCACTGCACTCCAGCCTGGCCAACACAGCAAGCTCCGTCTCATAAAATAAAAAATAAATAAAAATAAAAATAAAATAAAATAAAATAGGCTCTTGTTATCAGATACTCAGTAACTGAGGATACGTTTATACAAGGTCAAAATAATGGATCGGTTCGCTGAGATTGTTCTTTCTTGCCCAAGAGACCAAGCCACAGTCATACAGGAGTTGCCTCTTGAAGATAATGTATTTTGCCTCTTGAAGATAATATATTCTGGGCCAAAGCTGATCAAGTCAAACAGGTACTATCTTTATACTAGAGTGACCAGGTGAGATCCATCCTGGGAAATAGAATACAAATTAAGAAGCTAGGAGATAATTCCTATATGAAACGTAAAGAAGAGGAAAAGGGACAGAGAGTCAATGAAGGTCAACATTAAAGGCAGCAAAATGTAGTGGTTATGAACATGGCCCTGGGGTTAATTCGTGTGTATCAGAATTCTGGCTCCTCCAGATGTGAGAATGTGGCACACATTATATAATTTAATATACAATTTAAACCTCAGTTTCCTTCTTTGTGAAACTGGAACAGAAATTGTAACTAACTCACTCATAAGCTTGTTATGAGGATTAGATTGTATAATGCCTATAAACACTTAACATGAGTACAACACATCATAAGCCCTCAATAAATGTTAACTATTATTAAAATGGGGTCTTTTAAATCCCCTATGGTCTGTTTTATTTAGCAAATAATCTCCCTCCATGATTAACTCCTTTTCAAGCTGGAAACTATGAATTAGATTGGCCAAAGAAAAGAGAGGGAAGCAGCCAATCTGAAGAGCCAGTTTTTGCTCCACCATTCCTAGGACACACAGATGGGAAACTCAAAAGTTGCCAACCTTGCCCAAACAAATTCATGCCATGAGGCTTCTCCTGGATTAGTAAGCCCTGGCTAATTTCCTTGCCTGGGTAACTTATACAATGAGGAATAAGTCCAAACTCTTCTCCCAGTCAGTCCTGGAGAAATAAAAACCCTAATAAAAATAATTATAAACAAACCACAAGGAGGGTAATGCACCTTCCATTAAAGGCTATTGTGGGGTAGATGAAGTCTGTTGGGAAATGTGCAGCATGGCAGCAATATCTTGATAAATAAGCTAAGGCTGCAGTGTGCTCATGCTGATAACAAGCAACATGGAACAACTGCCTCTTCTACAAAACCCTGGGATTTATGTCCAGTCTGCCTGCATTGAAAACCAGAGAATTAACTCATGAAACTCATATATCAACACATGCAGAAAAAGGAATCACAGTACAGAAATGAAATTAGCATGAAATTAGTTAGCTGTAGAACATAAATAAAGGTACTGACACTTTTCTGCATCTTCTATAGCAAATGTCTTTGGAGAACTCACCAAACTTGGACTATACCTGATGGCTCCTGTGATTTATTTCAACATTTTCTATCCTAAGCAGGTTGTTTGCAAAGTCCTTCAAGTATCATTAAGACAAATCAGGAAACACAGATAATTCTTCAAGAGAAGAATATGATCATGGAAAGACACTGCTTATACAGAGTATCCCCGTGTGTCAGTGTAGCCTCCAGAACAGTGTCTTGTATTTATTAATCCATTGCCACAGAGATTACTACAATCTGACTCAGAGTCCTAATTAATTTTTGGCACATTTAGAAATTGTGACTGTCATTACCCAGGGAGCCTCTTAAATCAACCCCCCTTTTACTGCAGTTGCCTTTTTATGGTGTATATCACATTGAGAAATGGATTACAGGATCCTTAGCTTTAACTATCCTGCATTAGTTGATTGAGTACTATGGATGTGTATTGCACAGTTTAGGAATCATAGGGGAGCTAGGGTATGGATGATAATTTAAACATGAAATTGGTGATGTCTGGGACCTGGTAGGAGGTGAGGCAGCGAAATACAGGCAAAAGTCAAGGCAATGGGATGGAAAAATCAGATATTTATGACAAGCTTAAAATGAACTTGTTAGTGAATTGTAGTATTTAGAAAGAGTCCTATCTCGTTATTCAAGGAGGTGATTTTTTTTCATAGTACTCTGATCCTCTGATTGCTTCTTCTTCCCTTTTATGATCAGATCCCCTTCAATGTGCAAGTGGATATTTGGGGGAAATGGTGATTTAGTTCTATGAAGTCATACTCTGCATCTAAGATGAATGAAGATCACATATTTAACTTGTCCAATATGTAGACATACAGTGTGAGTCGGTAGATATAAGGTTTAACTAATTTCCTGTTATCAACTTGCTTTGGGAGCTGGGTTAAATTGTTCAATGTATTAGTATCTCAGTTTTCTCACCTATGAAATAGGATAATAATAAATAATCTTTCTAATTCGTGAGGTGAGAACCAAATAAGATCTTCTATTTTGCTCTACCTAAGACATTTGGGAGGCAAGAAGCAGACACCCACAAGATGTTAAATAACATTTAACACCTGGAGTAAAATGTTATTTGTTTTCAGGTCAGACACAGATGGGAATAGAAATTGCAAGGACCCTTCCTTGAGACAGCCAAAGCTCATCTCCCATTCCAAGCCCATGTGGTCTTACACTCCTGGCATCTCTCATTCTATCTGCAAGTTGGTTCCATGCCTCACCTTCAAACCATGGCAACCCAGTGAGGTCCTCCCACATGTGGCCCACAGTGGCGACTCTAGACTTGAATCTATCTTAGGACCCTTCAGCTCAGCTACTATAGAAAGCCAACTCGCCTCCTTATTGTCCTTTAGATATGTCAAGCTCATTTCCACTTCAGGGCCTTTGTGTTCGCACTTCTTCAAATGCTCTTCTCCCAACTCTATGCATGGTTTGCTCCTTCACTGCATTTCAATCTCTGTTCAAATCTCATTTGTTTAAAGATAGCTTCCCTGATCACTCCACTTAATATTACACCATCTGGTACTCTTTTCCCCTTATTTACTTTTATTTTCTTAATACCACCTATCATTCTCTGCCATATATTTATTTTTTGTCTATTTCACCCATTAGAAATCAGGTCAATGAGGTCTAGAACTTCGTTGTTGTTTTCCTGTGATATGTCCTTTGCTTCGAAAACTCCCTCACACTTAAGAGGAACTCAATAGATACTGATTAACTGTATATATCACGAATAAGTGAATGAATGTCTCATTGCCCCAGATTTGTAGTTTCAAATTTTTAAGAGAATTTTTAATGGATGCATTTAATAATTTTCAGAAAGACAGTTTCATCAATTTCTGCTTATAGGTTTCTATCCATGTGACAGCTGGATAGTCTCATTAGGCAGGGTTGAGATGGGGCCATTTCACATAGTACTGAGCACAGGCACTTAGAGCATGGATAACTAAGGGAGGCAGATCCCTTAAGTTGGGGCTTGGATGGTGCAATCCTGAAGGCACGTTGAGTCTCTCGGACGACCAGCTTAGCTCTGAAAGACACAGAGGCCATCTTCCTGTGGCTAAGAATCTCAAGGTCAGAAACTAGGCCAGATCCTACAAGTACTAGCTCTCTGGCCTTAGTTGTAATTTTCCTTAACCTTTTTATTTACTCTGCATTTTGTATTGAGTTTCCATGAGTAACTAATAACAGCAGTGGTTAATATTTTTGAGTATTCCTGATGAGTCTAACACTTTATGTGCATATTTATGAAGCTTAACTCCTGGGCTTCTCATAACCATCTTCTGAGGTAGATACTATGATTCACTTCATTTTGCAGATGAAGAAATATGAGAATAGAGAGAAAATAAAGTACCTAATGTCACTTGGTGAGTAATTAATACAACCAGAATTTGTACCCAGTTAAGTCCGGCTTTTCAGCTTTATTTAACAAGGTTATTTTAATCCACTCACTCCACTGTGGGACTTCCCAAGAAGTTCACATTTTCTTAGAAGTAACATTCTGATGAGGTGACACATACAAATATGATTTCAATAATAAAGTATTATGTGCAAGCTATTCTCATTAAACAAACATTTAAAATACATTAAATATACATTTGGGTCTGTGCAGTTCCACAGACTTAGATCTAGTATTCTCTATGGCCTTTGCATCTCTTTTTATGGATGTGCATTAGAAATTACTTAATTTTTATGGCCCAGAATGGCAGGGTTTTTAATTAAGAAAGTCACCAATTTTTATAATAAGCAAATATCAAGCCCTAAAATGCTGTGCTCCATATCATGCTTTCACTTTCGGTTTTGGCAATATGCCCTAACAATACGTGCAAAAAAAGTGTCTGAAAGAGTCCTAAATAAGTTAAGGTTTACACTCATACTAATGGCAACACGTAACTTTGTTGGCTTTCTTGAGCTCTGTTTATAATAATAATATGAACATACAAGGTACAAAATAAATGTTTGAGAAGGAAAGAATTCATTGATGCCCCTTTACTTAGCATTTACCGTATGCAAGGCACCATGTTAAACACTGAGAGATCCATGATACATAAAGCAAGATTCCAAATTCACCCTGAGCACTTTTTTCTGAAACACAAGAACAAACCTGAAAAGTCAGTATGTGACTGCCCCAAATTTTGGCAATATCATACAGTGCAAGAAGAAATCAGGGATAGGTTTATCCCTTGAAATTATATAGCTTCTCATTGCTAACTAGTAGGTTTTCACGGGAATTTCTGTCTTTAAAAAAGCTGTGTGTTTCAATTGCATTAAAATTAAGCAGGTGAGAATTTATTTATCCTTGTATACTAAAGGTTTAACAAGGATGAGAAAAAGGCCATATTTACAAACACCAATCTATGGACTGCAATTGTTTTGCATCTTTCAATAGGATTGTTAGTTCTATTTTTGTTTGTTTTTGCACGTGTGCTTTATACAAAAGACTCTGTAAAGTCTTGATTTCCATATTTCTGGTGAAGCTCTTCCAGGTCTTCATGGCCCCATACCCATCAATCATATGTGCCTCACAGATTTCCTTTGTCAGTAGCACATATCAGTATGATTAATGATTCAGTGTTCATACTCAGGAATCTGATTGGAGACCTGTCGTTTCATTTGTTGGAACATATAATTCAAAAATCATTGATGAAGTTGTCCAAAAAAAAGAGAGAGCAATGCAAGTCCATCTTACTTATTATGAACAACAAAGCTTGCTAACTTATTAGTGTAAATAGGCTCTCTATGCCAGTATATTCCCTGGGGATAAACTAGGTGATTGAGAGGGGTCGCTTAAGTTTTTAGAGTGATTATACATCAGCATTACATGGAAGTCCTATTACATGAAAGAGTGAGTATCACACCGGGTTGAAGGCTTCCTCATTGGCAGAATGAGGGCTCATGAGCTGTTTAGTAAAACCTTACTTTTGTTTTGTTTCTGACAGGGAGTACTAATTATTTGCATACTTAAAATATTTATTTATTAATTATTAAATTAGTCATTTACTTATCTAAAGATATGTACTGTTTATGTAAAAAATGATAGAGGGTTATTATTAAAAATAAGAAACATCAAATATGTTTTCAACCCCCCCCTGAAATCCTACAGTCCAAATGACTCTTGGTCTTACAGGAGGTCTTAAGAGTGACATAAGAAACTATAAAGTATCAAAATGCATTGAAGGTTTTCTAGAATCTTGCATTTATGCAATTCCTAGAAATCTGGTAAAAGGTGCATTTTAAGCTAGAACAGGTTTTAGTTTTGTGTTTTTTTGTTCTTCAATAAATTTTGTTTATACATCTGGCTATTATTTTGAGGGGAAACAGTTTGTTCTCACTGTTATACTTACCTAAATTTCAAACATATTAAAGATTTCATTTTTTGAAAAAAACAAAACTATAATATTTTGATAAAATGTTAGTATTCTAAAACCTTGGTTTTAGAAGCTCTTTTAAAATGTGTCAAAATTTGGCTGAATATAATAGAAAACTCCAGTATATCAAAAATACAAACAAAAAGCTATGAATTCACAGATAAAATTATAAGAGAAACACAATGGGAAGAAATGACAACACATGATAAAGAATTAATTTTTAATATTCTAAAGGTGCTTACTCATAAAAATTAATAAAAGTGAGATAAAAAGTACAATAGAAGAATGTACAAAGAGAAATATTTCTTCACAAAATGGCCAAATCAGTAACACAGGCTTTGTGTTCAAAGTATTGATAAGTGCATACTTCACTAATAAAGAATCTATAGTATATATTTTATTATTATTCTAGAAAATTTCAGACAATCAGCAAATGGAATGAATTTTATTATCAATATGCCATAGAAATTCAGTCATCTAATTTTTCTAGGTTATGTTATGTTGAGCCTGCATGTGGTCTCTCTTCCTGGAGGAGGGACAGGATAAGACCAGCAGTGTCCCATATGATTCCAAATGGAAGTCCAATAATGTCTTGAAATTCACTACTTCTCATATCCAAACAGTGCTTTATCTACATTAATGTATGTGTTTGTAATTTTAATATGGAAATAAATGAGCAATCAGAGTTGTTCAAAATATAATTTTTGAATATACTTTTGTGATTGATAATTATGCCCCAATCACTATGAAACTCAGATTATTATTAAAAAGAACCTTCCCCTCTTTCTTAGTACTAAATTCAGGCTCTTGTAGATCTTTCACAAGCTCTGCTTTGAGATCAGGTGGTGCTGTGGCATTAAAGTTGCAGGTTTCAGTCAAAAAATCCCAAAGCAGGTCTGCAGTTTCATTACCATCAGTAAAGCAATCAGATATGTCCAACGTGGACAAAAGGTCGTAGCACTCATACTTAAGCCCTAGGTTGTCCAGCATCTGAGTGAGGTCATCTGACGTGACATATAGGCACAGGTCATCCTGGGGTAAGCGTGATCCGTACTTTTTCCACAGCTTGTCCCAGCCACTGCTTCCTGTGCAATAAAACACAATTCATGCTTTCATTTATTCTCTCTTTCATTTGCAGTCTGCCAGAAAGTACACTAGATGCTTAGAATAGAACAAAATAATAATCTTGTCCTTTGTGCAGCTCATATTTCAAGGAGTACAGGAGGAGAGAGAAAAATAAGTAAATATATGGTGATAAATGCTAAATGAAAAAGTAATCTGAGTAAGTGCTAAGAGGGTTAAAGACTTTGATGGGTTGCTGTTTTAACTAGGGTGGTCACAGAATCTCTCTAATAACCTGATATTTTAGCAGAGACCTGACAGCAAGCCATGAAGATATCAGGTGGAAGATGACTCCAGGAGACAGATGAAGCAGACACTCCAGAAGACACTGAAGCAGGATGATACTTGGCCCGTTAAAGAACTAGCTGGGAAGCCAGTGAAATTGGAGCTGAATGAGTGAGGGCAGAGGGGAAGGAGATGAGGTTGGAAAGATTAGGGGTGGGGAGTGGATGAAGGAGCCAGATCACTTGGGGCCCAATGGGAAACCACCATAATGCTGTCTGATAGAACTTTCTGAACCGATGGAGACATTCTATATCTGCATTGTCCAGCAGGATTGTCACTCACCACTTGTTGCTATGGAGCACTTGAAAGGTGGCTTAGGACTTGAGTTTCAAGTATGACTGAAGACCTGAATTTTAAGTTGCATTCATTTAAATTAATTTCAGTTTCAACTTCACTACCAAAACATGGTTTCTGTATGGAACAGCACATTAGGATGACTCAATATACATTTAATAAGGTCACCCTGGCCACACAGATGAGAAGAGAGTACTGGAGCATAAGGGCAGAGGTGGGGAGAACAGTGAGAAGGCTACTATAATCACCTGGGGATAGGTGGGGGCAGGTCCCATAGACCAGCGAGCTGGGAGGTGAAGAGAAGTGGTGGGAGTTTTTATGTATTATACTCCTAGATCCAACAAGGCTTGCCAACAGTTTGGAAGTAGGATATGGGTAAATGGGAAGAATCAGTGATGACCCCAGTGATTTCTGCGTAGGAGCCTGAGAAGACAGAATTGCCATTATTGGAGAGGAGAAGAATGAGGGATGAGCAGTTTTGTATCATCAGGCCTCTGGTTTCAGGAATATAGATTTGAGATACCTAGTGGATATTCAGGTGGTGACATGAGAAAGGTAGTTATTAGTCTGGAATTCAGACAAGAATCTTTAACAGTAAAAATTAAAATGGAAAAAAAGAGCACAGTAATGATGATTTTCTCAAATAAATGATTTTTTACTCTCGTCTCTATATAAAAAAAGATGCTGCCTTGGACTGACAATAACTAGGTGGATTTCTATAAATCTTGTCCCCAAGTTCAGAAGACCCTTTAGTAATGTTTGTAGTATTTAACTGAAATTCTAACCCTGCAGAGAAGCTAAGGAATACCTTATATCTGAGGGAGACAGACATGAACTGAACTCTTCTTCTGATGCTTTATGAACGAGATGAGGCTTGTGAGATGAGCCTCTCAGAACTTAAATTTCCTCATCTGTAAAATGTGGATTATCTTACTTACCTTGAATGCAACTACAAGCATTACATGAGATAATTTAAGTGAATTACTGCACAATGGTAAGCAGATGAAAGATGTGTAATAAGTGCTTATAAAATACATGAATTAGTCTGCTAGTGCATTTCCACTGATTGTAATCTTGAGACTAAAAAAGCAAACCTGCTATTCAGAAATCTACAATAATAATGAGTTTCTATTTATGGGCCTTCTAATACATGCATATTACATACACAGTCAGTACAGGCAGTAATAAAGAGCATGGTCTCTAAAACCCAATTGCCTGAGTATGAAGCCTGGCTTTCCCTCTTACCAACTTTATGAACCTGTCTCAGTTTTATCATCTGTAAAACAGGGGTGATAATATAATCCATTCATAGACTGCTACAAGGATTCACTGAGCTAATAAAGTAAAGGCCCTTAGAACCATGACACATTAGTTAACATTACTGAAGTGTTAAACTGGATTTGGGAAAAGCAGTATGAGAGACAACTTACACCTTCTTTGTGCTTCTAGGATTAAATGTCTTGAGCTACTTTTGGTTCCCAAGTCCCCTTTATGATTTAGTGAGAGTAACTGACTCTCCAGAAAAATACACAAACAATACATACCCACACAGTTCTGCATATGATTATAGAATGCTCAAAGACCCTTGACTCTCATGCATGGATTAAGCTAAAGTTCCCAGATTTAATTCAACCCAAGAGATGAACCAAGACAAATAATAGGCTAAATAATAAATAGCCTAGGATAATTGATGTTCTACTTATATTTCAGAAGAGGGAGAGGTAACTATAGGATATGCTCTAGGAGAAGGTGGAATTGGAATGAAGTAGAAAGAATAAAACTTCCGTTCAATGAAAATAAATGAGGGTTGTGAGTATTTATTACAAAATATTTTATTCCAAAGACAATGAATTGTCTTCCTAAATAAGAGTTTGCCGGCAAACAAGACATTACAAGAAAATCAGCATTTAGGTGGCTGAAGAGAGGCTCTGTTATCATCATTATTATTATTTTTAACCTGGCAGAGAAAAAAGAACCAAACACTAACTGCAGAAAATGTGCTGGTGTCAGTGATGTCACTTGGTGTCATTTCTGAGCTGAGCAATTATGCACTTCCCGACTGATGCATTATCATAATGGCTCTCGGTGGGCACAACATATGGTGTTACTTTTGTTTTCAACATGATGTAAACCAGATTTTTTTTTTCACTGCGTTAAAAATAACACACAATGATTTGCCTCCTTCCTTACTCAGGTAAGGAGAGGACAGACAGAAGCTTCAGTGATCTCCTTCTGGCTCATCTCCCTTAACCAGACAGGCTGCCTTTTAAATAGCAACCCTCCCAATTGATGTTTGGCTATAACATTTGCAGAAAAAACATTTCTTTGATACAATTTTAGTGGGAGATACTACACATTTTTTTTAAGAAATCCAACTCTCTTGTTCTTATGTCTCTTCTTTTTTATCCCCAGATCAAATTTCTTTCATCTCCATTATCAGGAACTTCTACTAGTTATCACTAAATGATTATCTCTTGAGTTGGGGTAATTCTGTAATAGATATTTACAAACACAGAGGAAAGGTTGATTTCCATCAAGCAACATAAATGTCAATAAGCTGACCAGTAAATGTTGTCATTTAATTCTGATTTCAATTTATTTTTCTTTCCCTAATTAGTTTTAGTTGTTCTTCATTGCTTTGGCTGGCTGCTTCCATTTGCTCTGTGTGTGTGTGTGTGTGTGTGTGTGTGTGTGTGTGTCTTTTTTATTGAGTCTTTGATTCCTATTTATTAAACTCCATCTGCAAATATCCAGAAATTCCTGTGTTCTCTGATTTCATCAAGTCAGTTTTAGCTGAAATATACTCTTTTTCCTTGGATGTATGTTCAGAGCTTATTGTAGTTCTGATATCATGGGGCAGAAATAATAAACAATTAGTCAGTTCAATTAAAACATGTTTACTGAGTATTGTCTCTATGCCAAAGTTTTTACAAAGATCTAGGAACAGAGATGAATCTCCCTATATGCCTCCCTATATACCATGAGTACTCAGTTTTGTGCATTGCAGAGCAGCTACGGATGACAATATTACCCTGCAACAAATGAACATACACAGAAGCATCTTCCCTTTTAGGTAATTATGAGGCAAATTCCATTGAGAAAGTGACCCAAAGAATCTTGATAAAAACAGAGCCTAGTGCAAACCAATGTGGTATAGATATTCCAAGTTCTAGGTCAATATTCAACTTTAGGAAATGTTTCAATCTGTTAAGTAAATGAAAAATGGGGTTTAAAGAATTATTTTGTTCACTGACATCAATATGAAAATGTCTGATTGGAAATTTCTTGGGATCAAATTTGTTCCCAATGTTGGAAACTAGATTTTATCTATTTTTCCAAAAAGCTAACCAATATATTTGTATTGGGTATGTTAATATAACAAAGCAACTATTGCTATTTTT
>NW_022161421.1:0-16442 GCF_008728515.1 Papio anubis
AATTAAACTAAAGAGCTTCTGCACAGCAAAAGAAACTACCATCAGAGTGAACAGGCAACCTACAGAATGGGAGAAAATTTTTGCAATCTACTCATCTGACAAAGGGCTAATATCCAGAACCTACAAAGAACTCAAACAAATTTACAAGAAAAAGACAAACAACCCCATCAAAAAGTGGGCAAATGATATGAACAGACATTTCTCAAAAGAAGACATTCATACCGCCAACAGACACATGAAAAAATGCTCATCATCACTGGCCATCAGAGAAATGCAAATCAAAACCACAATGAGATACCATCTCACACCAGTTAGAATGCCAATCATTAAAAAATCAGGTGCTGGAGAGGATATGGAGAAATAGGAACACTTTTACACTGTTGGTGGGATTGTAAACTAGTTCAACCATTGTGGAACACAGTATGGCGATACCTCAAAGATCTAGAACTAGAAGTACCATATGACCCAGCCATCCCATTACTGGGTATATACCCAAAGGATTATAAATCATGCTGCTACAAAGACACATGCACACTTATGTTTATTGCAGAACTATTCACAATCGCAAAGACTTGGAATCAACCCAAATGTCCATCAGTGACAGACTGGATTAAGAAAATGTGGCACATCTACACCATAGAATACTATGCAGCCATAAAAAAGGATGAGTTTGTGTCCTTCGTAGGGACACGGATGCAGCTGGAAACCATCATTCTCAGCAAACTATCGGAAGAACAGAAAACCAAATACCACATGTTCTCACTCATAGATGGGAACTGAACAATGAGATCACTTGGACTCGGGAAGGAAAACATCACACACCGGGGCCTATCATGGGGAGGGGGGAGGGAGGAGGGATTGCATTGGGAGTTATACCTGATGTAAATGACGAGTTGATGGGTGCTGACGAGTTGATGGGTGCAGCACAGCAACATGGCACAAGTATACATATGTAACAAACCTGCACGTTATGCACATGTACCCTAGAACTTAAAGTATAATAATAATTTAAAAAAAAAAAAAAAGAAAGAGAAGAAAATATTCTACAGCTGTAAGCATGAGAACACAGGAGATAATTCCTGATGAAGTATAAACTGAACAACTTTGGCTGTCTTACACACTCTAGTGAACATTGCATACTAAGTAGCCCTTTACACACTCCCCAAGATTTCTTGTGGCTTTGAATTCTAATCCAGCCTGAACAGGGTTTTCTGGACACAAGCCTGCCCCTGTTGATATTTCAGCATTTGGATTTACCTCTTCATTTGGAGCAAGAACAAACAAAAAAAATCGCCTAATCTCCATCTCCCAAGTATCATAATTTGGATTTCTGTAGAATGGCTTGAGTATTGCCAATTTCCTGCATCTTTCCACCATTGCTTAACTGTGGATGTTTCAATCTCCACTGAGGAGCTCCCCCACCCTCACTCCTCCAACCAGCCTATCCTACCAACTACCAAACTAGGCAGTACAGAAAATTGGTGGAAAAACCTGTTTGTGTACATCTATTTTGATTCACAGATGTAACTTAAGAAAGAAGTAACTATCCAGCATAGTGCGATGGCAGGAGCAAGAGGATGATTCACTTCATGCCCAGATGCTTCCTTCCTAAAATGTAGGCCTTGCCTGCTTGCTAAAGACCTACATTTTTGAAAGAGGATTTATTCACTTGTATTTTTTAATCTCTGACACAACATAATCACCTTAAAAGCTATTGTAGTTGAAAGGGCACACGGTATGGTGAGTGGGGGGCCTATGTCCCAGCCCTGGCTCAACTAGTAAACAACTGCCTAATCTTAGATACACCATGTATTTTTCTTTACTGAACCTCACTACATTATCATTTATAAAACAAAAGAATTAGATTTCAGTATCTCAAACCTTGAAATTGCAGAGAAAATATTACATTTTAATCTATTATTAGTCACATCTGTTTGGTATATGGATGAGTTTCAAGTTCTTTCTTGAGAGAAGATTTAACAAGACAAGAAAAATTAGAATTTTGCTTGTTTTATGTGGAAAATGGTGACAAAATTACAAGAAGCAAAAGTGAAAGAATTTCGGGGCACTAAGGCAAACTTTATAGCATCATTTTGTGTGTGCTATTGTTATAATTTATAGAAAAAAATAATACTTTCAATTTCAGCTTAGTCTAAGTTTGATTGCAAAATTGACTTTCTTACCAAACTAACCAATCTCATTGTGCTGTGTCATGCTTTGAGGTAAGAGTGAAAGTAAATCATTTTCAATGTTCAACTTTGAAATATCATATCATCGCTTTATTATATATCTTGCCTTGTTTCACAAACGTTTATCGCAAGCCTCTCATCTAAGGAGGCATGCCAAAAAAGTCATATTTCAAATTTTTCCCTCATGTAACTTCTTGGTTTGAAGTCTGCCTATATATATTCAAGATTTTTGATTCTATACCTCTGAAAATTATGGAGTCTTAAAATGTTATAGCTCAAGCCCAGCCCATTAAAAGAACTCCTTCTTCAACATCCAAGACAGGTAGCCATTCCATACCGGGTAAAAAAAATCTTCCTATAATCACTCATTCTGAATCCTGGGAACCAGGGGCTCAATATTTTGCCAGGTAATCTATTATAATTTTGGATATTTCAGACTATTAATTCTTTCTCTCAATAATTTAAAGAGGAAGTTTCAATCTTTAGGTTTGTGCATCCAATCCACTATCAGAACATAGTTATAAAGCTGTTCCCAATTTTTATCACTATTATTTTAATATGTGGTATCATCTGTCATGCCCAACCTAATTTTCCTTTTTTTTAGACCCACACTCTCCAATATGGTAGACACCAGCCTATGTGGCTATGATGGTTAGTTTTATGTGCTAATTTAGTTAGGTTTTAGCTCCCAGTTATTCAATCAAACACTAATCTAGGTGTTACTGTAAAAGTATTTTGCAGATATGGTTAACGTTAGGGAGATTATCTTGGATAATATGTTTGGGCCTCATCTAATCAGTTGAAAGGTTTGAAGAGCAGAAATGAGGTTTCCCTGAAGAAGAAAAGATTGTGCCTGCGGAATGCAGCTTTAACCCCTGCCCAGAAGGTTCCAAACAGCCCTTCTTTATAGGTTTTTAACTTGCCTAGCCAGCCCCCAGTGATCATGTAGGCCAATTCCTTGCAATAAATCTCTAGATAGACCGATAGATAGATAGATAGATAGATAGATAGATAGATAGATAGATACATACATACATACATACATAGATGGATAGATGCATAGATAGATATAGATAGATACATACATATGTAGATGGATAGATAGATACAGATACATAGATAGATGATAGATAGATAGATAGATAGATAGATAGATAGATAGATAGATAGACATCTCCATATCGTACTGTATTGTTTCTCTGGTGAAACTCTGAGTGATATAGTGGTTATTTCCATGTAAGTGTAAATGAAATAAAATTAAGTACGATTTTAAAGTCACAGTGGCCATATTTAAAGAGTACAATACCCACTTGATACTAACAGCTACAATACTGAACACCACAGAAGATTTTCAGTATAGCAGAAAACTCTTAACACAAAGCACTTTTCTAAAGCAAGTTTTTCCAGTGTCTTCCATCATTTCTTATTAAACATGCGATATAACATCACCTCATTTTGTCTTAAAGATTCACTAATATTTTAATATCCCTGTTAAGATATGCTATTGAAAATGGAATACTATATACTCCAAAGGAAACATTATAGGCTCAGGATATGAAGGAATTACCATCCCTTAAGCTGAATATTATTGAAATAGTTCCCAAAGCTATCTAGATCTGAATATTCATGCTGGTTTTCCCATCTATTTTGACAAACTTTTTCCACATTTCCCTCTTTCTTGTCAGTAAAGAATTTTATTGTATTAATAAAACTAATTAGTAGAGAGGAGATGGAGGAGACATAATCTAACCTAAGTATCTTCAATGGTGAGAGGTTTTTTATTGAAAATATTGAATTACTAATAAATAGAAAATAAGAATAATAATATAGGAGTAGGAAAGGAGAGAGGGAGAATTAAGAGAGACACTGAGGAATGTAGAATAGAAATTAGAAATCAGAGTAAGAGGGAAAGGCATAGAGACTTCTAAGCAGGTGAAGACTCAAAGAGATTTAGCAAGAGAGATATGAGGAGAATATGACTTTAGGAAGTACTTACTTTATTTGAAATGAATCCCTTCCAATGTTTAAATGCAAAGGTACATGAGAGGACTGGGCTTCCTTTAAATCACTTTTAATTGTTTGATGATTTTTATTTTTAAAATTTACTTTCCAATGAAGTATTGCCCTGTGCCTGAATTGAAGACCCAGAAATTATTCTGTATTGATTATATTTCTATTAATTTGGCCTTAGATTATAGCTGAATTTATTACAGTTGCATCTCTTTTCTGGCTTATATTCAGTTTACATCAATAAAAGCTGTTAAATGCTTTTGACATGAATGCTATTAAGTCTGGTCACTCCTACCTTTAGGTAACTGATTGGTAATGTGTATGTTGAAATTTAGATTGCTTGCTAAATTTGCTTCTGTGAATTTTGTCCCATAATACTGACGTGTTAGAAATTTTTCAGTTTTCTCTGATAGCTTATATTTTAGCTCTCACAATTAGAATGGCTTTAGCTCCAGACAACAACTATCTCTGTAAAACTTACTAAAATGAGGAAACTTATTAGTTCATTAAGGTAGAGGCTGAGTGAACTTCAAAATTTATTGATCCAGGAGTTTAACACTGTCATCAAAGTTTCAGGTTTATTCTTCCTCTCCGATGTGCTTTCTACACATTAGTCATGAAATAATGTAGTCTCATGATTCTATGGCAGCTGCCAAGTAAAATCAGAGCTATTGCTTTCTTGATCACATACAGGAAGGCAAGAGAAGCTTTCTATGGCTCTCCCTTAAGAATTAAAGGTTTTCCTAGAAGCTTCCAGCAAATCTCATCCAATGTCTCACTGATTAGATTAGGACGACATGCCCATTTTGGAACATCTCCAGCAAATAAATAGAATCTTTCTTAGACTAATTATAGCCACATCTGTAGGCAAGAATAGAGTCACGGTTCTTTGAATAAAGTGGAGCCTATGTTGGGAAGAAAGAAGAGATTAATAGAGTATGAATAAATCATCAACAATTTTTACTATGATAACTTTTTTGGTTTGTGTGATTAATAATTTTTGAATTTTATGTATTTATCCTATTTTCTTTTCTTTTTTTTTCTTTAGATGAAGTCTCATTCTGTTGCTCAGGCTGGAGTACAGTGGCATGATCTCAGCTCACTGCAACCTCCGCCTCCCAGGTTCAAGCAATTCTCTGTCTCAGCCTCCCAAGTAGCTGGGATTATGGGTGCCTGCCACCATGCCTTTTCTTTCTTTTTTTTTTTTTTAAGAGACCAGGTTTCATCATTTTGGTCAGGCTGGTCTTGAACTCCTGACCTCATGATCCATCCTCCTCGGCCTCCCAAAGTGCTGGGATTACACGTGTGAGCCACCACGCCTGGCCTATCCTATTTTCTAATAACAATGTTGATAAGACGAGATTCAGGGGTGTTTTCAGAGATCAGTTTTCAACATGACCTCCATTTATTAATTAAAAGGCTAAGTGTTAATTGAAAGATCACTTGTAAATTATGAATTCATTAGAATCCAGTGTTTCTAAATTGCAATAATTTGTGATAAGTTATAATTTGTAGCTATTAAGGAAAGTCCAAATATTTGCTGAGCACCTACCATGTGCCAACTCCTTTTTACATGTTGGGGATATACAGTTAACTGAATAGGCTAAAATACCTGCTCTGAAGGAGCTTTTGATTTAATGTGGGTGAGGGGACAGTCTATAAATAAATGAATTACAGTTTTAGCCTGTCAGATTGTGCTACGTATGGAAATAATAAAGCAAGAGAGGAGAAGAGGTGTCAGGGTGTAGTGAATGATTACAATTTAAAAAAGAATGGATAGTAAAATCCTCCGTGAGAAGAAAGGAAAGATCTGAAGGAAATAAAGAGATATGAGGACAGAATGTTCCAGGCATAGGGAACAGCAAGGCAGAGAGAAAAGTGCAGTGACCAGAAAGGAGGGAAGAATAACAGAAAAGGAGGAGGTCTGAGACAGTGAAATACATGGGTGGGAAGCAATCCTGTTGAGCTATTGCAATAGGGCCCGTTTTAATGATTTTGACTTTTATCTTAATGGAGATAAGAAATGTTGAAGAACATTAGTGATAAAATCATTCAAATTATGTTTTTAAAGATTTGTTTTTGGTTACTGTGTTTGACAATAAGTTGTAGGAAGATGAAGGCAGAAACTGAAAATCACCTTGAAGACCACTGTGACAATGATCATCACTTGAAACAGAATGGTGACAGTGTACGCGTTGATAGGAGATCAGATTCTGGATACATTTTGGAGGTAGCAATCAGGATTCTCTAGCAGATTCTATGTGCACATTAAAAAAAGAAAAAATGAGCCAAGAAGCCAAGGTGACTTTTCTTTTCTTTTCTTTTCTTTTCTTTTCTTTTCTTTTCTTTTCTTTTTTGCCTGTGAACCTAGAATGATTGAGATGCTATATGACAAAATGGGAAAGACCACAGGAAATTTAGGTTTAGAAGGAAAAGCAAAAGTGTAATTTTAGGTACATGAAGTTTGAGGTTACTATTAAACTTTTCAATACTGGTATCTATAAGTAATAGAACATGAGAATACACAAGTCCACAATTCAGAGGTGAGAGCCATAAAGATACAAACTTGAGTCATCAGAGTAGGATTAATAAGATCACCAAGTGTAGGTAAAAAGTAGTCACCCAAAATCTGAAACTTCGAATAAGCCTAATATTAGAAGTTAAGGAAATGAAGAGGAATCAGCTTAGGAGGCTGAGAAATAAGAGTCAATGGGAAGGGAAACACTGGGAGAGAGTCGTGTGCAGGAAGCCACGTGAAGAAAGGTTTCCCAGAGGAAGGGAGTAATTAAGTTGGTCAAATACCACTAAGTCAGATTGAGGACTGGAGCTCTTGTTAAGAGTAGATGGGGTGAGATATTGGGGATGGAAGTCTGACTGATGTATATGCAGGAAGAAGAATGAAAGTGAAAGAATTGTAGAAAATTTAGCCAACTCTTCTGGGCAGTTTCAGTTTATGGGAAAAGGGTGGTAGCTGAAGGAGTTGAAAAGAGAAGAATTGTTATGAAGATAGGAGAAAAATAATATGCTTATATATTAATAAAAAGTATGCAGAGAAGAGGGAGTAAATGATGATCATGAGAGAGGGGAGAATTTAGTCACAGCACCGATGCCCTCTAGTTAAAAAGAGGGGATGACATTCAGTGCACACTTGTTCAAAATGTGAGAAGCTAGCACATCAGCCATTTGGAGATGCTACAGTGGGATTAGAAACAGTAGCAGGTAAGTATCTTGTGTTCAACACATATAGGCCCTTCACAGATGAATGAATGGTGGTCAGATATTATAATATATTTTATCCCCTTCAAAAGTTACTTTTGGATTAAAGCTGCACTAACTATTATGTACTTGCACATGATTATATTGCATTATACACTCATAAAAATAATTTTAGATTGTGTTAAAATTACTTTTTATTATTGATTTAAGGATGATATAATTAAAAAGACCTAAGCAATACTAGGTCCATTGAAAGAGAGTGTCAAGACTGAAGCTTAGTTGGGACTTCTGAGACATATGGGTGGATTAAAGGAGTTAAGGTTTGTGGGAGCCTCAGACAATTTATTAGTTTTCTATTGATGCATAACCAAGCATAGAGGCTTAAAATCACACAGATATATTATTTTATAGTTTCCAGGGTTAGGAGTCCAAACACTTGTTAGCTGAGTCTTCTGCTCATGTTTTCACCAGACTGAAATCAAGGTTCTGACCAAGGCTGGAATTCTCATGTGAGGCTCAGGATCTTTTTCCAAGGAGCTGTTAGCAGAATTCACTTCCTTGAAGCCCTGTGACTGATATCATTGTTTTCTTGCTTGTTCTTAGCCAGAGGCTTCTCTCAGCTCCTGAGGCCACCCACTACATCATGCCACATGGACCTCACAGGTAGTTAAAGCATGGCTATTTGTTTTCTTCCAGGCCAACAGGAACACGTTATCCTGACATACCACCTTCTTTAAAAAACTGTATTCTTTAAATTTTGTGGGTACACAGTAGGTGTATATATTTATGAGGTACATGAGATGTTTTGATACAGGCGTGCAATGTGAAATAATCACATCATGGAGAACAGGCTATCCATCCCCTCAAGCATCTATCCTTTGTGCTACGAACAATCCAATTACACTCTTTTAGTTACTTAAAAATGTAAAATTAATTTGTTATTGACTATAGTCTCCCTGTTGTGCCATCAAACAGTATGTATTATTCATTCTTTCTATGTTTTGAATGCATTAACCATCCCCACCTCACCTCACCCCCGACCAAGTCCTCCACCACCCTTTGCAGCCTCTGGTAACCATCCTTCTACTCCACATCACCTTCTTTTAACAGGCCTTCTGATCAGGTCAGTCTCACCCAGAATAATCTCTTTGAATTAACTCAGGTCACCTGATTAGCAGCAAATCACAGGAATAATATCCTCTCATAGTCATTGGTTCCTCACTCACTCAAGGGGAGAGGATTCCACAAGGTGTGTACAAAAGGGATGAGAATGTTAGGGCTATCTTAGAATCCTGCCCACTGCAGGCAGTACATTTCTAAACAGAAACAGACATAAACTCCCCTCACCACTCTTGGCTTTTGGATATTTCTGAAAGGAAAGGGAATTGAAGATAGAGCTTCAGGACCCATATTATGTGGTGGGCAAGTCTTTAGTTATAGAAAGAGACTCATTGTCTGAGGATAGCCTATAGGTCTGTGAAAGGAGAAACTGCTGTTCTTTGTAATTGTTGTTCTATTCTCAGTCATCCACAGACCTCAACTTCATTATGTAATCAAAATGCTGCGATTAGATGCAACTGATGCAATATTTCACGTTAGTATTTATTGGTTTTGTTTGTGATTTTGCATAGCAATAGGAGTAGAGATTAATAAGCTTTCATTTATACATGTACTGTGCCAGGGTCTTGGACAGGTGGGAAGGACTGGTGCTGAGAATGGTATTAGGTGGAAAGTCAGAAAGCCATTCTTCAGATGCCTAGAGTGAACCAGGAAAGAGGAAGCTAGCTAAGCTGGGAAGTCTATCTATATGGTAGGAGGAGAGGATCCTAGGTCAGAATGATGGCAGAATGGGGAAGCAAATGCAATTATTTTCAATTGTGTGCTCATAGAACCTCAGTCAGAGAGTTCAACATTTCCAAATTTGCACGTATTATCTGGCTGCACATCAATGATAACCACAAACACAGAAATATCATATGAAATATCAATCACCTTATGATTAAATATACCTCAGAATGGGCAAAGAAATTTCCATCTGAACTCTACAATACCTAGGGCTGTAAAAGCATTGGATTACTTGGGAAGTGAAAAATGTCCAAGTATTTATGGCTCTCTTTGTAAAAAATAATTATTAACTTTTCAGAAATGTTGCAAACTCAAACTGGTTTTTAAACACAGTCATTTTTAAAACTTAAGATGTATAAGCTTAAAATAAAATAATTTATATTAAAGTCAAAGGTAATAAATGTTTGAAACTCATTACTTCCTAATTATTTCATTACATTTTATTATTACCTATGGTGTTGAGTTTATTTATGTCAGTTGTATCTCTAGAATGGAAATACTATGTAACAGTGCATTACTGTGCATCTCATCCCAACTCTGAGTACAGTAATGTCACATTGGTGGCTTGATCTTGGCCATGGAGTATTTCCAACACCAAAATCAACAAACACAACAAATAGGAAGTTGACTTAGTGGAAGCTGAAAAAGGTTTCAGTTTAACTAAAATGATTATATAAGGGTTAGAAATTGTTTAACAGTACAGCACATCAAATGTAATGACCATACATTTGTTGGGAAATTTCTAGTAGATTGGGAAGAAACTCTATTTGTCAAATCATAGTTGAACTGCAACCATAGCTTGGCTTCAAATACAAAATTCTAATGAGATCAATAAAGGCATTCTTTGGGAATCAATGCCTATATGACATATAGCTTAAAAATTGTTACACAATTTTATTATTATTTGTAAATGTGTTATACATCCTTCATATCAGTAAAACCAATAATAAATGTGTATGCATATATGTATACATACAACTCTATGTATATAGATGTGTATTCATTTCCAAACTCCTTTGGGAATCAGATTGTTTAACATTTCCCAGGACACCAGTAGCTCTAGGTCAAAGATACAACTCAGTGTGTTTCATGGTGGTGCCCACTAGACAACAGCTGGGCATAAAACACATGGGTTTGGGTCCTGGCTTAGCCACTGATGTATGAGATTTGGAAAGTCACTTCGCTTCCTAATTTCAGGTTTCCCTTCTGCAAAATAAAGATAGCAGTTTCTGATACACCTGCCTGATAGGATTGCTGTGGGAAACAGGTAAAGTAATGGATGTAAATTTCCTTTGAAAAATTGTGTTGGACAGGATTACCAAAGTCTTTGCCCTTGTGGAATTTATATCTCTGTGCATTCAGTGAAGATTCCTGGGGCATGTCAACTTGACACAATCTCATAGGTCGCCTGGCCCAAGTCCTTTGCTTTACAAGTAATGAGAGAAGACCACAGAATTGAACTACTGAGTTTTTGTGAGTATTGTCATGAGGTGTTGATATGGTTTGGCTGTGTCCCCGCCCAAATCTCATTTTGAACTGTACCTCCCATAATTCCCACATGCGGTGGGAGGGACCTGGTGGGAGATAATTGAATCATGGGGGCAGTTTCCCACATGCTGTTCTCATGGTAGTGAATAAGTCTCAGGAGATCTGATGGTTTTATAAGGGGAAACCCATTTCACTTGATTCTCATTCTCTCTTGCCTGACGCTGTGTAACATGTGCCTTTCACCTTCTGCGTAATTGTAAGGCCTCCCCAGCCACGTGGAACTGTGAATTAAACTTTCCTTTATAAATTACCCAGTCTTGGTTATATCTTTATTAGCAACATGAGAACAGACTAATACTGGTGTGTATATATCTAATATGGCATTTTTCCATTCTTAGCCTCAGTAATTTCCAGGGCCAATTCAATAATATAGGAAAAATAGGAGAAAACAACATATTTCATCATATTATTCAACATATATACCAAGCAACTGTAGCCTGATGCATCGCAGGCTGGGTGATCTGTTTAGCCAGGAGAACATTTAAGGAATAATTCCACTAACACATCTTCTTGAAAGTTAGGGAATAGGGTTGCTCTTTCAGGATCCTTGACATAGAAAGATTTACTATTCAGATTATAAGAAATAATGTGTGGAAGAGTTATTTGATTCAAAGTAAATATCTCTTCCCAACTTCAGTCTGAATATTAAAATCCCTTTCAATATTATGATCCAGAACTCATAGTGATTTATCTTGTCTTATTTGAAAGGTTTCTTCTTTCTTTGCCTTTGCCTTGTAAAAGTCTATACTCATTTATAGTTTCTCAAGTAGACATCAGTTCTTAGGTATACAATAATTCAGTGCATTCCTGATAGGGAAAAAGTCTCCATCGACCAGCTGATGTACATTGTATGGTCTTGTACCAGATATGTCCTGAATTTTGCTGCAATCTCTTTAAACATCCAGACTATAAGCCTAATCGATCTAAATGAAAAATAGACACATGGATCTATACCTCAAAAGCCTGCATTATCTACTGGTAAGCACTGACTGATGGAGTGAATTACATATGTGCAAATATGAATCAGATAACTGATGATGTTGAAGAACTCACTGCTTTTTCACGATCCCTTTCAGCTATTAGGCAAAAACTGAATTCCTACTGGGGACTTCCTTCTCCACAAAGCAATGAGCTCTTCTGATGCTTATTCTAGTAGGTGAAACTGTCTATCTGTCTGTCTGTCTTGTCATAAATTCTGTTAGGTATTATTAAAAGGTGATTTTCATAAGATGTCCATGTTTTAAAGAAGGATTGCTGCACAATGTTCCTGAAATAAAAACCAGATACAGTGTGTAATTTCCCACTTACTTTCTTTAGCTTGTTTGGAGCTAAGAGTCTAGTCATTGCATTAACATGCTGGTAGCTGATTGCACTTCAGGCTTTCTCCTCTAATGATTTCAGGTAATATAGAGGTAGAAGAGAATATGATTAATGACACAGAATCATTTCAGCACTTCAGAGTTTATTAATCAAGTGTGTGATACACTAGGGCTCTAACTGGAATGCCAAATTGCAGGTGCCCATGTGCCATTTCCAAATGAATCTTAACACATGTAAATCTGCTGTATGTGAAGATGTAATTATAAAATGACTATGGAATGGCTCAGGGCCAATTTGAGGCCTGCCCATTGGCTGTCAGAGTTTATTCCTGATTCACTTTGACTTTACTCACCACTGGAGCACAGGGAAAGAGCTATTCCACGTTCAAGTTCCTATAAAGCCTCTCATTTTGTTTTTCCTCTATAACCTAGGTCATGAGGGATGGCTGGTGTTCAAACCAAACCAAATGCAAAAAAAAAAAGCAGTGAAGCCAATTGAAAATCAGACAAGAGGATATGAATATGATTAAGTAGTTTGCCTTCTTTCTGATAGAACTAGCCTGGCCATGCTCATTTCAGTAACAAAGAGTCATAAATCAATGACAGTGCCATCATTCATGACCAAAAGATTCCCATATAAAAAGAGACCTTCTCAGGGGATTTCCCTATCAGTCTCCTAACCAAGCTATTTTTAATTTATTTAATTCTGTGGTAATCAAGGTAGATAAACTCAGATCCTTTGTTATCTTATGGCCCAGAGAAGCAATTTCACATTTCTGTTGATTTTCCCAGTTGTAGGGAGTGAAAATGTCATCCCTTGGGAAAGCTCAAGTCTTCATGAATCTGGTGTCATCCAACCTAGAGTCATTGCCCATTTTATTTGAGGGGAAACCAAGTTAAAGAATGCTCAGACTTACAAGTAAAAATCAAGTTTCACCCTATCTTTAAACAACATATTTGCCAGGTTTCTGAAATCAATAGAATTTTATTTTCTTCTTTTTGTTTCCACTGGTAGGGATGTAGCAAATTTCTATGCTGATATTTAGGTTCAAAAAAATAAAGTAAACCTAAAGTTCTGACCTAAGCCTAAACCTGACATTCATAATAAAACTGTGCCATCAATTCACATCATTTGCAGAACTACATTATTAATGACAACAGATTTTGATGCCTCAGCCATGAATAGTTTTAAAACTAAAACGTTAGTTGTCACCACATCATGCTCTGCCTGTAGATACACTTAGTTTCTTTGGTGAGAACTGGTTATTAGGAAAACACTTGCCTCTGTAGTTGACCGTGACGTGTCTGATCTTCCATCACATACGGCATTAGAAGAGTTCCTGCGGAGCCTTGGAATATGGGTTGATGCTCAGGGTTTCAACTCCATATGTAGGTTGAGAGTGTCCAAATAGGTGACAACTTAACAAAGCAAAGGTAAAAATCATGAAAATCACCCATTTATTTACAATGTAAAAAGAACTTGCCTTTTTAAAGACGTTAGCATCCTTCCTTTGTAGCAGTCCCATTTCCTAAGAACCCCAGGAAACCATTTTCTTCTCAAGCTGTTACAAAAGGACATTTAGTGATCTCTATCTGTACAAGTCCTTAAGCAAGAAAAAAATCTAGGCCAGTTCTAAACGGTTTGCCATCTAGTTTCCATTGAACTTTCAGATACAGCCAAATGGTGAGATTGAGCTTTTTCGCCAGAGTGTTTTCAATCTCATTTGTAAACAGATCCCTGATGACTCCATAAATCCTTTAAAATAGTGGTATTCAAAATTATTTTTATTATAAATTTCTTATTGCAAAAAAAAGTGCACAGGTGTGTATATATCTACACATGTTTATTTGTAAGTGATATAAATGCACTGTTGAATATGTATATTAAATAAGCTATAAAAGAAAAGTAATATAATGAGATCGAAGGTATATATAAATAGATATTTTAGAGTTTCTCTCCGGTAACATGGTATTACAGATGCTATCAAGCATAGACCTTGGGTGATTGTGCTGCACACGGAGACCACGGAACAGACTCCAATGTAACTGCTAATTTTAGGCAGATAGCGCTTCTACACTGGGAGTAAGCCAAGGCCAGTGAAAGAGACACATTCCTTTCCGGTCATGTTTGGTTTGTTAATTTAAGATTCTGACTGTCATTCTCTGTATGTACTTAATTTCCTGAATATACTTTTCTTTCACAGTAACTCTCTTTCCTCACTGTTCCTCCTCCCTCTGTTAATATTCAAATGCAGATATTGAGAGACCCTTTGCTTGAAAAACCAAGTTATGCTTAGCCTCTGTAGCTCTGTACCAGGAGGCTTGGGGACAATGTTTCATTTGTGATGGGTTTAACAATATAAATGTTCTTTTAATTCATATTGCACTCCTGTAGGAGGTGAGAAAAAGGACCTTATGCAACATCTGCCTGAGTTTCCCTGCTGAACAGCACAAGCAGCTGTTGCAGCAGGTCTGGAAGAACTGCTTCTGAAAGAAAGTGCTGTGAACAGTATTTCCACAGCTCCTCAGAGACAATGGAGGTGGTATGCTGGAATCAGTGATTTTATAGCTGAATTATACAGTTTTTCTCTTCTGTTGCTTGCTAGCGTGTAACTTACATTTGACGCTTTCACCAACATGTGGCCTGAGGCCAGAAAATAAAATGCAAATCAGCCAATGTGATTGCTTTACATTACCTGAACATGTTTATTTTTAGGACACTCTCGATAGGTACAAAGCTCCATGCTAAATTATACACTTAATTTGACTGATAAAAATATTAAATAGAAGTAACCCCCCAAATGTGTGATGGCACTTAACCTATATTAATAAAATTTGTGCCTAATAAAACAGGCACAAATTTTCTCATAAATAAGAAGTGGAAAAACTACTTTAGCAGAAATATAACTTGATGGGTTCTTTCAAATAAAAATTTCAAAACTTTAACAGAGGCATCACATGAGTTTGAGGATAAGAAATAAAGAGAACAAAATGGCTCTAAAGAAGAAAATGAAGGCTATATGGCTTTGCTGCTGAAATAGAAATGGCAAAGACAGAGGAGGAAAAGAGGTCCGAAGATGAGGTCCAAAGGCCGAAGGTCTCTTAGAAATGGCCAGGGAGCCTGTTGTTTAACTTTAAAAAAAGTTTTTTTTAAGGAATTGACATTGTTTAAAGCAGACCCCTCCATCTGCTAAAATCATAAACAAAGTCTGATACAAACAAAACATTTTATGTGAATGTGTTCTGATGTAAAAGTGTGATGAAAGAATAGAAAACGTGGTAAGTTCACATCAGGGATAATAAGATATTAGAAGGAAAGCACAGGCAACAAAGGACATTAGGACAATCATCATGCAACTAAAATTTAGAGTTAATAGATGCTCAGGGCTACTGGTGACCATGAAAGCAGAGGCACTGAATTTTTTTTTTTCAGAACTGGATATTAATCCTTCCAAAAATGGACTGGAATTTGAGACAATGGGGGTGGTAAATCATAGAACATCATAAAAAGAGATTGATCCCAATAGATTTCTGGGTTTCAAATATTTGCCAAAGTCCACCCAAATCAAGGCAGTCAATATTCTAGTTTGTCTCATTTTAGATAGGCGATACCAATCAATTTGTTTTAAAATAAGTGCACTGCACAGGCATCTACACAAACTGAGGAACTTTTATATTAGAGAAAGCAGAGCACTGGGAAGACTCAAAACAATGTCATCTGAAAAGTGGTTACTGGAATCCTAGCATTAAGAAGAAATGCAGAAAAGCAAGTTAACTGACTTCAAATAGTTGAAAACCTATCATGGACAAGAGGGAGTAGATTATTTCTGTAGGTGTGAGATGGTTAGATTTTGTGTCCCCACCCAAATCTCATCTCGAATTGTAATCCCCATGATCCCCATGTGTCAAGGGAGAGGCCAGGTGTAGGTCACTGAATCGTGGGGAGAGTTTTCCCCATGCTGTTCTCATGATAGTGAGTGAGTTCTCAGGAGATCTGATGGTTTTATAAAGGATGCTTTCCCTCTTCATTTGGCACTTCTTCCTGCCACCCTGTGAAGAAGGTGTCTGGCTTCCCCTTCACCTTCCACCATGACTGTAAGCTTCCTGAGGCCTCCCCAGCCATGCTGAACTGTCAGTCAATTAAATGTCTTTCCTTTATAAATTACCCAGTTTTGGGCAGTTCTTTATAGCAGTATGAAAACAGACTAATACAAGTGTCATGCCTGAATGATAGAAATAAGATAATATGTAAACAAAAAGTGATGTCATTTCAATATAATGAAAATTCCCTAATAGCCAAATAGCTTTGGCTGTT
>NW_022161422.1:0-16385 GCF_008728515.1 Papio anubis
GGAGGCTTCCAGTGAGAAAGGAGACGTCTTCGCATGAAAACTGCTGAGAAGCTTTCATAGCAGCTGCTTCGTGTTGTGTGTGTTCATCTCATAGAGTTGAATCATTCTTTGGATTGAGCAGTTTGAAATCACTCTTTCTGTGGATCATGAGAAAGGACATATGGGAACTCTCTTAAGAATATGCTGAAAAAGTCATAACCTCCAATAAAAACCAGAAGGAAACTTTCTGTGAAACTGCTCTAGGCCACGTGAAGTCCGCTCTCACTGTTAAGCTTCTGTTTTCATTATGCAGTATTCTAACACAGTTTTAAGTGAGTCAGCTAAGGGACAATCGGGAGAGCTTGCAGACTTGTGGTGAAAACGAAAATATCTTCAAATAGATACTGTAGAGAACATTTCCGAGGAGGTGCTTTTGAAGTGTTCATTCCACTGATAGAGTGATACCTTTCTTCTCATAGAGGATTGGGGAATCCCGTTTGGAGAAAACGCTCCCAGGGGACATTCGGGAGAATACAGATGGGTATGGTGAAACAGGAATTATCCTCAGAGGAAAACTTCTTCTGAGATTCCCGAAGGGATATTTGGAAGCACATTAAGGGTTATGGGGAAATAGGAAATATCACCAGCTAAAAACTGGAGAGAAGCTTTCGAAGAAACTGCTTTGTAATTTGTGCATTCCACCCGGGGAGTTATACCTCTTTTCTCGTAAGACAGTGTTTGAACACTGTTCCTGTAAAACTGAAAAGGGGATATTTTGTAGCGTTTTGAAGAATATGGCGAAGAGTGAAATATTCGGGAATAAAACTCAGAAAGCAAAGTTCCAAGAAATATCACTCTGGCATGTGCATTCATTTCAGAGAGTTAAAGCTGACTCTACATTGCCCAGCTTGGAAACTCTGTCTCTGATTAATCTGTGAAGAAATGTTAATTGCCGCCCAGAGGCTTCCAGTTTGAAAGGGAATGTCTTCGCATGAAAACTGGTGAGAGTGATTTCGGAGCAATTTCTTTGTGCTGTGTGTATTCATCTCATAGAGTAGAATCATTCTTTGGATTGAGCAGTTTGGAATCACTGTTTCTGTGGAACCTGAGGAAGGACATTTGGGAACGCTGTTAAGAATATGCTAGAAAAGACATCACCTCCAAGAAAAACCAGAAGGATACGTTCTGTGAAACTACTCTAGGTCACATAAGTCCACTCGCACAATTAAGCTTCTGTTTTCATTGGATAGTATTCTCACCCTGTTTTAGGTGGGTCAGCTAAGGGACACTCGGAAGCACTTTGAGGCTTATGGTGAAAATGGAAACATCTTCAGATAGATACTGGAGAGAAGATTTCTGAGGAGGAGCTTTTGACACGTACATCCACTCACAGAGTGAAATCTTTCTTCTCATAGAGGACTGAGGAATCCCATTTGGAAAAAAAGCTCCCAGGGGACATTCGGGAGTATACAGATGGCTATGGTGAAAAAGGAATTATCCTCAGACAAAAACTGGAAAGAAGTGTTCTCTCACACTGCTTTGTAATAGATATGTCTATTCATCTCACTTAGATAAATCTTTCTTTCTATAAGGCAGTTTTGAAACTGCGTCATGGACAGATTCCCAAAGGGACATTCGGGAGCACTTTAAGGGTTATGGGGAAATAGGAAATATCACCAGATAAAAACTTTAGAGAAGCTTTTTGAGAAACCACTTCATGATGTGTGCATTCCACCCAGGGAGTTATACCTCTTTTCTCGTTAGACAGTGTTTAAACACTGTTCCTGGAAAACAGAAAAAGGGATATTTTGCAGTGCTTTGAAGAATATGGTGAAAAGTGAAACATCCTGGAATAAAACCCAGAAAGCAACGGTCCAAGAAACTTATCTCTGACTTGTGCATTCATTTCAGAGAGTTAACAATGACACTACGTTGCTCAGTTTGGAAACTCTGTCTCTGATTAATCTGTGAAGGGATATTAAGTGGTGCCCAGATGCTTGCGGTGAGAAAGGAAACGTCTTATAATGAAAACTGGACAGAAGCTTTTGGAGAACCTGGTTTGTGATGTGTGTATCCATCTCATAGAGTTAAATCATTCTTTGTATTGAGCAGTTTGGAATCACTGTTTCTGTGGAAACTGAGAAAGGACATTTGGGAACACTCTTAAGAATATGCTGAAAAAGTAATACCCTCCAATAAAAACCTGAAGGCAACCTTCTCTGAAACTGCTCAAGGTCACGTGCATTCCACTCGTACACTTAAGTTTCTGTTTTCATTGACCAGTATTCTAACACTGTTTTAGGTTAGTAAGCTACGGGATACTCGGGAACGCTTTGAGGCTTATGGTGAAAAGGGCAATATCTTCAGATAGATACTGGAGAGAAGATTTCCATGGAGCTGTATTGTTACGTGTGCATTCCACTCACAGAGTTATACCTTTCTTCTCACAGAGGACAGGGGAATCCCTTTTGCAGAATAAGCTACCATGGGACATTTGGGAGTATATGGACGCCTATGGTGAAATAGCAAGTATCCTTAGAGAAAAACTGGAAAAAAGCTTTCTGTGAAACTGCTTTGTGATAGACGTGTCTATGCATCTCACATAGATAAAACTTTCTTTCTATTATGCAATTTTACACCTACGTCAGGGACGGATTTAGGAAGGGACATTCCGGATCACATTCACGCTTGACATTAAATAGGAGATATCTTCAAATAAAAACTGGAGAGAAGCTTTCTGAGAAACTGCGTTGTGATGTGTGCATTCCACAGGGCGTTATACTTTTCTCTCATAGCAGTGCTTGAGCACTGTTACTGTGAAACTGAAAAAGTGATATTTAACGCTCATTGAAGACTATGACGAAAAGTGAAATATCTAGAAAAAAAACCGAGAAAGAAGCATTCCAAGAAACTTCTGTCTGACGAGTGCATTCATTTCAGAGAGTTAAAGCTTCCACTACGTTGCCCAGTTTTCAAACTCTGTCTTTGAGGAGTCTGTGAAGGAATATTCATTGGCGCCTGTAGGCTTCCAGTGACAAAGGAAACGTCTTCGTATGAAAACTGGTGATAAGCTTTCGGAGCATCTGCTTTGTGCTGTGTGTATTCACCTCATAGAATTGAATCATTCTTTGGATTGAGCAGTTTGAAATCACTGTTTCTGTGGAAACTGAGAATGGACATTTGGGAATGCCCTTAAGAATGTGGTGAAAAAGTCATAACCACCAATAAAAAAGAGAAGGAAACTTTCTGAGAAACTACTCTACGTCACGTGTAGTCCACCGGCACTGTTAAGCTTCTGTTTTCATTGAGCAGTATTATAACACTGTTTTAGGTGGGTCAGCTTGGGGTCACTAGGAAGCACTATGAGGCTTATGGTGAAAACGGAAATATCTTCAGATATACACTGCAGAGACGATTTCCGAGGTTGTGCTTCTGACGTGTACATTCCACTCACAGAGTGAAACCTTTCTTCTCATAGAGGATTGGGGAATCCCATTTGGAGAAAACACTCGCAGGGGACATGCGGGAGTATACAGACGGCTATGGTGAAAAAGGAATTATCCTCAGACAAAAAATGGAAAGAAGCATTCTTTCACACTGCTTTGTAATAGACATGTCTATCCATCTCACTTAGATAAATCTTTCTTTCTATTACGCAGTCTTGAAACTGCATCGTGGACGGATTCCTGAAGGGATATTCGGGAGCACATTTAGGCTAATGGGGAAATAGGAAATATCACCAGATAAAAACAGGAGAGAAGCTTTTGGAGAAACGGCTTTGTGATATGTGCATTTCACCCAGGGGTTTATACCTCTTTTCTCGTAAGACAGTGCTTGAACACTGTTCCTGTAAAACTGAAAGAGGGATATTTTTTAGCGCTTGGAAGAATATGGTGAAAAGTGAAATATCCGGTGATAAAACCCAGAAAGCAACGTTCCAAGAAACTTCCCTCTGGCGCGTGCATTCATTTCAGAGAGTTAAAGTTGACACTACGTTGTCCAGTTTGGAAACTCTGTCTCTGATTAATCTGTGAAGGAAAATTAAGTGGCACCCAGAGGCTTCCTGTGAGAAAGGAAACGTCTTCGCATGAAAACTGCTGAGAGTGCTTTTGGAACAACTGCTTTGTGCTGTGTGTATTCATCTCAAAGACTTCAATCATTTTTTGGAATGAGCAGTTTGAAATCACTGTTTCTGTGGAACCTGAGAAAGGACATTTGGGAACGCTCTTAAGAATATGCTGAAAAAAAAACCTCCAAAAAAAACCAGAAGGATACCCTCTGTGAAAGTGCTCTAGGTCACGTGAAGTTCACTCGCACTGTTAAGCTTCTGTTTTCATTGGGCAGTATTCTAAAACTATTTCAGGTGAGTCAGCTAAGGGACACTCGGTAGTGCTTTGAGGCTTATGGTGAAAACGGAAATATCCTCAGATAGATGCTGGAGAGAAGATTTCCTTGGAGCTGCTTTTGACGTGTACATTCCACTCAGAGAGTGAAACCTTTTTTCTCATAGAGGATTGGAGAATCCCGTTTGGAGAAAATCGCTACCAGGGGACATTCGTGAGTATACAGATGGCTATGGTGAAAAAGGAACTATCCTCAGATGAAAACTGGAAAAAAGCATTCTCTCACACTGATTTGGAATAGATATGTCTATTCATCTCATTTAGATAAATTTTTGTTTCTATTACGCAGTTTTGAAACTGCATCATGGACCGATTCCTGGAGGGACATTCTGGAGCACATTGAGGCTTATGGGGAAATAGGAAATATCACCAGATAAAAACAGGAGAGAAACTTTCAGAGAAACTGCTTTGTGATGTGTGCATTCCACCCAGGGAGTAATACCTCATTTCTCGTAAGAAAGTGTTTGAACACTGTTCCTGTAAATCTGAAAAAGGGATATTTTGCAGCATGTTGAAGACTATGGCAAAGAGTGAAATATGCGGAAAAAGAAAAAACAGAAAGAAACGTTCCAAGAAACTGTTCTCTAGGATGTGCTTTCATTTCAGAGAGTTAAAGCTTCCACTACATTACCCAGTTTGGAAACACTGTCTTTGAGGAATCTGGGAAGGGATATTAAGTGGTGCCCAGATTCTTGTGGTGAGAAAGGAAATGTCTTCCGATGAGAAGTGAAGAGAAGCTTTTGGAGCAAGTGCTTTGTAATGTGTGTATTCATCTCTTAGAGTTAAATCATTCTTTGGATTCAGCAGTTTGAAATCACTGTTTCTGTGGAACCTGAGAAAGGATATTTAGGAACACTCTTAAGAATACGTTGGGAACAGCTCCAGTCTCCAACCTACCAGGCCGAAAGCGACACAGAAGACCAGTGATTTCTGTACTTTTCAACTGAGGTACTGTCCATCTCACTGGGGAGGCCGGACGATCAGTGCTGGTCAGCTGCTGCAGCCCCAGCAGTAGAGCTGAAGCAGGGCTGCAGGCATTGTCTCACCTGGAAGGGCAAGGGAAGGGAATCCCTTTCCCAGCCAGGGAACTGAGACACACTACACCTGGAAAATCGGGTAACTCCCACCCCAATACTGTGCTTTAAGCAAACAGGAACACCAGGAGATCATACCCCACACCTGGCCGGAGGGTCCCACACCCACGAGCCTCCCTCATTGCCAGCACAGCAGTCTGTGATCTACCGGCTGCAGCAGCCAGGCTGGGGGGGCGCCCGCCATTGCTGAGCTTAAATAGGTAAACAAAGCTGCTGGGAAGCTCGAACTGGGTGGAGCTCACAGCAGCTCAAGGAAACCTGCCTGTCTCTGTAGACTCCACCTCTGACAGGGCACAGATAACAACAAAAGCAGCAGAATCCTCTGCAGACGCAAACCACTCTGTGTGACAGATTTGAAGAGAGCAGTGGATCTCCCAACAAGGAGGTTGAGATCTGAGAAGGGACACACTGCCTGCTCAAGTGGGTCCCTGATCCCCTGAGTAGCCTAACTGGGAGACATCCCCCACTAGGGGCAGTCTGGACACCCCCACACTCACAGGTGGGTGGGAGTACACCCCTGGAGAGGAAGACTCCAGCAAGAATCAGGACAGGTACACTCCGCCAAGCTCAGCAACATTCTATCTTCTTGCAGCCTCTGCTGACACGCAGGCAAACAGGGTCTGGCGGACCAAGCAACTCCAACAGACCTACAGCTGAGGGTCCTGACTGTTAGAAGGAAAACTATCAAACAGGAAGGACACTCTACACCAAAACCCCATCAGTACGTCACCACTCAATAAAGACCAGACAGATAAAACCACAAAGATGGGGAAAAAGCAGGGCAGAAAAGCTGGAAATTCAAAATAAGAGCGATCTCCCCCTGGCAAAGGAGCCAGCTCATCGCCAGCAACGGATCAAAGCTGGACGGAGAATGACTTTGACGCAGATGAGAGAAGAAGGCTTCAGAACCATCAAACTTCTCAGAGCTAAAGGAGGAATTGCACCCAGCGCAAAGAAACTAAAAATCTTGAAAAAAAAGTGGAAGAATTGATGGCTAGAGTAATTAATGCAGAGAAGGTCCTAAACGAAATGAAAGATGAAAACCATGACACGAAATACGCGGACAAATGCACAAGCTCACAGTAACCCGACTCGGGATCAACTGGAAGAAAGAGTATCAGTAATTGATAATCAAATGAATGAAAAGAAGCGAGAAGAGAAATCAAAAAGAAAAAAAGAAGAAAAAGAAATGAAACAAAGCCTGCAAGAAGTATGGGATTATGTAAAAGACCAAATCTACGCCTGATTGGGGTGCCGGAAAGTGAGGGGGGGAAAATGGAACCAAGTTGGAAAACACTCTTCAGGATATCATCCAGGAGAACTTCCTGAACCTAGTAGGGCAGGCCAACATTCAAATCCAGGAAATACAGAGAACGCCACAAAGACACTCCTCGAGAAGAGCAACTCCAAGACATAATTCAAGCAGATTCACCAAAGTTGAAATGAAGGAAAAAATCTTAAGGGCAGCCAGAGAGAAAGGTCGGGTTACCCACAAAGGGAAGCCCATCAGGACTAACAGCAGATATCTTGGCAGAAATTCTAATAAGCCAGAAGAGAGTGGGGCCAATATTCAACATTCTTAAAGAAAAGAATTTTAAACCCAGAATTTCATATCCAGCCAAACTCAGTTTCATAAGTGAAGGAGAAATAAAATCCTTTACAGATAAGCAAATGCTTAGGAGATTTTGTCACCACCAGGCCTGCCTTTACAAGAGACCCTGAAGGAAGGGACTAAACATGGAAAGGAACAACCGGTAACGCCATTGGCAAAACATGCCAAAATGTAAAGACCATCGAGGCTAGGAAGAAACTGCATCAACTAACAATCGAGCAAAATAACCAGTTAATACTCATAATGGCAGGATCAAGTCTACACATAACAATCTTAACCTTAAAATGTAAATGGACTAAACGGCTCCAATTAAAAGACACACAGAGTGGCAAACTGATAAAGAGCTTCTCAAGACCCATCAGTCTGTTGTATTCAGGAGACCCATCTCACAATAATAGACATACATAGGCTCAAAATAAAGGGATGGAGGAAGACAATTTCAAGCAAATGGAGAACAAAAAAGCAGGGGTTGCAATCCTAGTTCTTGATAAAAACAGGACTTTAAACCATCAAAGATCAAAAGAGACAAAGAAGGCCATTACATAATGGTCAAGGGATCAATTCAACAGAAAGAGCTAACTATCCTAAATATATATGCACCCAATACAGCAGCACTCAGATTCATAAAGCAAGTCCTTAGGAGACTTACAAAGAGACTTAGACTCCATACACAATAATGAGACTTCAACACTACCGTCAACATTAGGACAGACCAACGAGACAGAAAGTTAACAAGGATATCCAGGAATTGAACTCATCTCAAGCAAGCAGACCTACCAGACATCTATAGAACTCCACCCCAAATCAACAGAATATACATTCTTTCTCAGCACCACATCGCACTTACTCCAAAATTGAAATTTTAATTGGAAGTAAAGCAGTCCTCAGCAAATGTACAAGAACAGAAATTATAAATAAACTGTCTCTCTGTGGACCACAGTGCAACTAGAACTCAGGACTAAGAAACTCAATCAAAAACCGTCAACTACATGGACACTGAACAACCTGCTCCCTGAATGACTACTGGGTACATAACGAAATGAAGGCAGAAATAAAGATGTTCTTTTGAAACCAATGAGAACAAAGATACAACATAACACAGAATCTCTGGGACAATACTTAAAGCAGTGTGTAGAGGGAAATTTATAGTAGCACTAAATGCCCACAAGAGAAAGTAGGAGATCTAAAATTGACACTCTAACATCGCAATTAAAAGAACTAGAGAAGCAAGAAACACATCTGAAAGCTAGCAGAAGGCAAGAATTAACTAAGATCAGAGCAGAACTGAAGGAGATAGAGACACAAAAAACCTCCAAAAATCAAATGAATCCAGGAGTTGGTTTTTGAAAAGATCAACAAAATTGACAGACCGCTAGCAAGACTAATAAAGAAGAAAAGAGAGAAGAATCAAATCGACGCAATTAAAAATGATAAAGGGATATCACCACCGACCCCACAGAAATACAAACTACCATCAGAGAATACTATAAACACCTCTATGGAAATAAACTGAAAATCTAGAAGAAATGGATAATTTCCGACAGTTACACTCTTCCAAGACTAAAACAGGAAGAAGTTGAACTCCTAAATAGACCTACAGCAGGCTCTGAAATTGAGGCAATAATTAATAGCCTGCCAACCAAAAAAAGTCCTGACCAGATGGATTCAGAGCTGAATTCTAACAGAGGTACAAGGGAGGTGCTGGTACCATTCTTCCTGAAACTATTCCAACTAATAGAAAAAGAGGGAATCCTCCTTAACCTTACATTTTATAAGGCCAACATCATCCTGATAACAAAGCCTCCGGCAGAGACACAACAAAAAGAGAATTTTAGACCATCCTGATGAACATTGATGCAAAATCCTCAGTAAAATACTGGCAAACCGATTCAGCAACACATCAAAAAGCTTATTCACCATGATCAAGTGGGCTTCATCCCTGGATGCAAGGCTGGTTCAACATTCGCAAATCAATAAACATAATCCAGCATATAAACGAACCAAAGACAAGAACCACATGATTATCTCAATAGATGCAGAAAAGGCTTTTGACAAATTCAACAGTTCTCCTTTCATAAATACGCCAATAAATTCGTATTGATGGAACGTACCTCAAAATAATAAGAGCTATTTATGACAAAACCCACAGCCAATATCATAATACTGGACGGGCAAAACTGGAAAACTCCCTTTGAAAACTGGCATTAAAAGATAGATGCCCTCTCTCACCAATTCTATTCACCATAGTAGTGTTGGAAGTTCTACTAGTAATTAGGCAAGAGAAAGAAATCAAGGGTATTCAGTTAGAAAAGAAGAAGTCAAATTGTCCCTGTTTGCAGATGACATGATTGTATATTTAGAAACCCCATCATCTCAGCCCAAATCTCCTTTTAAGCTGATAAGCAACTTCAGCAAAGTCTCAGGATAAAAATTAATGTACAAAAAATCACAAGCATTCTTAGTACACCACAGTAACAGACAAACAGAGAGCCAAATCAGGAATGAACTCCCATTCACAATTGCTTCAAACAGAATAAAATAGCTAGGGAATCCAACTTTACAAGGGATGTAAAGTACCTCTTCACGGAGAACTACAAAACCACCGCTCAGTGAAATAAAAGAGGACACAAACAATGGAAGAACATACCATGCTCATGGATAGGAAGAATCAATATCGTGAAATGGCCATACTGCCCAAGGTAATTTTAGATTCAATGCCATCCCCATCAAGCTACCAATGAGTTTCTTCTCACAGAATTAAAAGAACTGTTTAAAGTTCATATGGAACCAAAAAGAGCCCGCATCTCCAAGACAATCCTAAGTCAAAAGAACAAAGCTGGAGGCATCACGCCACCTGGACTTCAAACTATTATACTACAAGGCTACAGTAACTAAAACAGCATGGTACTGGTACCAAACAGAGATATAGACCAATGGAATGAAACAGAGTCTTTGTGAAATAATACCAGCCACATCTACAGCCATCTGATCTTGACAAACCTGAGAGAAAACAAGAAATGGGGAAAGGATTCCCTATTTAATAAATGGTGCTGGGAAATTGGCTAGCCATAAGTAGAAAGCTGAAACTGATCCTTTCCTTTACTCCTTATTATACGAAAATTAATTCAAGATGGATTAGAGACTTAAATGTTAGACCTAATACCATAAAAATCCTAGAGGAAAAAACCTAGGTAATACCCATTCAGGACATAGGCATGGGCAAAGACTTCATGTCTAAAACACTAAAAAGCAACGGCAGCAAAGCCTAAATTGACAAATGGGATCTTAATTAAACTAAAGAGAGCTTCTGCACAGCAAAAGAAACTACCATCAGGAGTGAACAGGCAACCTACAGAATTGGAGACTAAATTTTGCAATCTACTCATCTGACAAAGGGCTAATATCCAGAACCTACAAAGAACTCAAACAAATTTACATAAGAAAACAAACAACCCCATCAAAAAGTGGGAAAACGATGAACAGACACAGTTCTCAAAAGAAGACATTCATACAGCCAACAGACATGAAAACATGCTCACCATCACAGGCCATCAGAGAAATGCAAATCAAAACCACAATGAGATACCATCTCACACCAGTTAGAATGGCTTATCATTCAAAGTCAGAAACAAACAGGTGCTGGAGAGGATGTGGAGAAATAGAACAGTTTTACACTGTTGGTGGATTGTAAACTAGTTCAACCATTATGGAAAACAGTATGGCGATTCCTCAAGGATCTAGAACTAGATGTACCCATATGACCCCAGCCATCCCATTACTGGGTATATACCCAAAGGGATTATCAATCATGCCAAGTAAAAGACACATGCACACGCATGTTTATTGCGCACTATTCACAATAGCAAAGACTTGAATCAACTCCAAAATGTCCATCAGTGACAGATTGGATTAAGAAAATGTGGCACATATACAACTATGGAATACTATGCAGCCATAAAAAGGATGAGTTTGTGTCCTCAGGGACATGGATGCAACTGGAAACCATCATCTTAGCAACCATCACAAGAACAGAAAACCAACAATCGTGATGTTCACTCATAGGTGGGTACTGAACAATGAGATCACTTGAACTCGGAAGGGGAACATCACACACCGGGGCCTATCATGGGAGGGGGTAGGGGAAGGGATTGCATTGGGAGTTATACCTGATGTAAATGACGAAGTTGATGGGTAGCACACCAACATGGCACAAATATACATATGTAACAAACCTGCACGCTATGCACATGTACCCTACAACTTAAAGTATAATAATAATAAATAAATTAAAAAAAGAATATGCTGAAAAAGCTCATACCCTCCGATAAAACCACAAGGAAACTTTCTGTGAACCTGTTTGGTCACGGAATTGCATTCTCACAGTTGCTTCTGTTTTCATTGAGCAGTATTCAACATTGTTTTAGAGGTGAGCCGCTTATGGATACTCGGCAGCCTTTGAGGCTTATGGTGAAAACGGAAACATCTTCGATAGAACTCGAGAGAAGCTGGAGGAGCTCCTTTTGTGTCGCGGGTGCATTCCACTGCATAGTGTTGGATACTGTGTCATAGACTGATTGGATACTCGCCATAGACAGATATGCCAAGGGACGCTCGGAGACACATTCAGGCCTGTGGGGAAATAGGAAGTACTCTCTGATAAATACTGGAGTGAAGCTTTCCGAGAGACTGCTTTGTGATGTTGTGACCCACTTAGGAATTATACCTGTTTCTATGAGGCAGTGTTCCTCAACTCTGTTCCTGTAAAACTGAAAGTGATATTTTCAGTTCATTGAAGACTATGAAGAGGAAACATCTGGAAAATAAAGTTGGTGAAAAGAAGCGTTCAGAAATCGCTCTTCGATCCTGCAGCACATTCATCTTCACAGTTGTGCTTCACCACGCCAAGTTCAGCTCTGTCTGTGTCTGTAGCGAATTGTGAGGACATTGGGCGGGCATCCAGAGGCCTCCCGTGAAAGTACATGTTCTTTTGATCGAAAACTTCAGGAAGTTTTCAGAGCAGCTGCTTTTGTGTAGTGTGTATTCATTCATAAGAGTTGAATCGAGATTATTTGATTGAGCAGTTTTGAAATCATTCTTTCTTGTGGAAACCCGAGAAAGCGACATTTGGGAAAGTTTTAAGAATATGCTGGAAAAGACATAACCTCCAATAAAAACCAGAAGGAAAGTTTTTGTGAAACTGCTCTAAGCCACGTGAAGTCCATTTATACTGTTAAGCTTCTCTTTTCATTGTGCTGTATTCTAACACTGTTTTAGGTTCGTCTTCTAAGGGACACTCGGGAGTGCTTTCAGGCTTGTGGTGGAAACAGAAACATCTTCAAAGAGATACTGGATAGAAGATTTCTTAGGAGGTGCCCTTGAAGTGTACATTCCACTCACATAGAGCAACCTTTCTTCTCATAGAGGATTGGGGAATCCCGTTTGGAGAAAATGCTATCAGAGGACATTCAGGAGTATACAGACAGCTATGGGGAAATAGGAATTTTCCTCAGACATAAACTGGAAAGAAGCATTCCCTCACACTGCTCTGTAATAGATATGTCTATTCATCTCACTTAGATAAATCTACCTTTCTATTATGCAGTTTTGAAACTATGTCATTGACGGATTCCTGAATGGACATTCAGGAGCACATTTAGGCTTAAGGGGAAATAGGAAATTTCACCAGATAAAAACTGGAGAGAAGCTTTCAGAGAAACCGCTTTGTGATGTTTGCATTCCACCCAGGGAGTTTTACCTCTTTTCTCATTAGACAGTGTTTGAACACTGTTCCTGTAAAATGGAAAAAGGGATGTTTTGCAGCGCTTTGAGGAATATGGCGAAAAGTGAAATATCCGGGAATAAAACCCAAAAAGCAACATTCGAAGAAACTTCTCTCTGGCATGTGTGTTCGCTTCAGAGAGTTAAAGTTGACACTACTTTGTCCAGTTTGGAAACTCGGTCCCTGATTAATCTGTGAAGGGAGATTAAGTGGCACCCGGATGCTTGTGGTGAGAAAGGAAACGTCTTATAATGAAAACTGGAGAGAAGCTTTCGGAGAAACTGGTTTGTGATGTGTGTATCCATCTCATAGAGTTAAATCATTCTTTGTATTGAGCAGTTTGAAATCACTGTTTCTGCGGAAACTGAGAAAGGACATTTGGGAACACTCTTAAGAATATGCTGAGAAAGAAATACCCTATAATAAAAACCAGAATGAAACCTTCTGTGAAACTGCTCTAAGTCACGTGCATTCCACTAGCACATTTAAGCTCCTGTTTTCATTGACCAGTATTCTAACACTGTTTTAGGTGAGTCAGCTAAGTAATACTCGGGAGTGCTTTGAGGCTTTCGGTGAAAAGGGCAATATCCTCAGATAGATACTGGAGAGAGTATTTTCGTTTAGCTGCTTTGTTACGTGTGCATTCCACTCACAGAGTTATACCTTTATTCTCATAGAGAACGGGGGAATCCCATTTGGAGAATAAGCTACGACGGGATATTTGGGTGTATATGGATGGCTACGGTGAAAAAGTAAGTATTCTCAGACAAAAACTGGAAAGAAGCTTTCTGTGAAACTGCTATGTGATAGATATGTGTATGCATCTCACATAGATAAAACTTTCTTTTTATTACACAGTTTTGAAACTGCATCATGGACGGATTTGCAAAGGGACATTAGGGAACCCATTCACGGTTGATTTTACATATGGGATAAATTCAGATAAAACCTGGAGAGAAGATTTCTGAGAAAAGGCGTGGTGATGTGTGCATTCCACAGGGCGTTATAACCTTTTACTCATAGAAATGTTTGAGCACTGTTCCTGTAAACCTGAAAAAGTGATATTTGGCAGAGTGTTGAAGACTATGGCAAAAAGTGAGGTATGTGGAAAAAAAGACCAGAAAGAAAGGTTCCAAGAAACTGCTCTCTGGGTATGCATTCATTTCAGAGAGTTAAAGCTTCCACAACGTTGCCCAGTTTGGAAACTCTGTCTTTGAGGAATCTGGGACGGGATATTAAGTGACGCCCAGATTCTTGTGCTGAGAAAGGAAACGTCTTCCAATGAGAAGTGGAGAGAAGCTTTCGGCGCAAGTGCTTTGTGATGTGTGTATTCATCTCATAGAGTTAAATCATTCCTTGGATTGAGCAGTTTGAAATCACTGTTTCTGTGGAATCTGAGAAAGGATATTTGGGAACACTCTTAAGAATATGCTGAAAAAGTAATACCCTCTGATAAAAAACAGAATGAAAATTTTTGTGAAACTGCTCTAGGTCATGTGAATTCAATTTGCACATTTAAACTTCTGTTTTCATTGTACAGTATTCTAACACTGTTTTAGGTGACTCTACTAAGGGATACTTGGGAGCGCTTTGAGGCTTATGATGAAGAAGGAAATATCTTCAGATAGACACTGGATAGAAGATCTCCGAGGAGCTCCTTTGTGACGTGTGCATTCCACTCGTCATACTGTTGATACTGCATCATAGACGGATTGATACTTTTCATATACAGATTTGGGAAGGGACATTCGGAGACACATTCAGGCCTGTGGGGAAATAGGAAATATCTTCTGATAAATACTGGAGTGAAGTTTTTCGAGAGACTGCTTTGTGATGTGTGCATTCCACTCAGGGTATTTTACCACTTTTCTCATAAGGCAGTGTTCGAACACTGTTCCTGTAAAACTGGAAAGGTGATATTTTGCAGCGCATTGAAGACTATAGCAAAAAGTGAAATATCTGGAAATAAAACCCAGAAACTAGCATTCGAAGAAACTGCTGTGTGACGAGAGCATTCCCTTCAGAGCGTTAAAGCTTCCACTACGTTCCCCAGTTTGGAAACTCTGTCTTTGAGGAATCTGTGAAGGGATATTAAGTGGCGCCCGGAGGTTTCCAGTGTTAAAGGAAACGTCTTTGCATGAAAACTGTTGAGAAGCTTTTGGAGCAACTGCTGAGTGCTGTGTGCATTCACCCCATAGAGTTAAATCATTCTTTGGATTGAACAGTTTGAAATCACTGTTTCTGTGGAAACTGATTTTTATTGGAGGTTATATCCTTTTCACTATATTCTTAAGGGCGTTCCCAAATGTCCTTTCTCAGGTTCCACAGAAACAGTGATTTCAAACTGCTCAATCCAAAGAATGATTCATGTCTATGAGGTGAATACACTCAGCACAAAGCAGTTGCTCGAACGCTTCTCACAAGTTTTCATGCGAAGACGTTTCATTTCTCACCAGAAGCCTCCGGATGACACTTAATATCCCTTCACAGACTCCTCAAAGACAGAGTTTCCAAACTGGGCAATGTAAAGGAAGCTTTAACTCTCTGTAATGAATGTACTGGTCAGAGAGCAGTTTCTTGGAATGCTTCTTTCTGGGTTTTATTTCCAGATATTTCACTTTTGGCCATAGTCTTCAAAACGTTGCAAAATATCACTTTTTCAGTTTTACAGGAATAGTGTTTGAACACTACCTTATGAGAAAAGGGGTATAATTCCCTAAGTGTAATGCTCACGTCACAAAGCAGTCTATCGGAAAGCTTCACTCCAGTATATATCAGAAGATATTTCCTATTTCCCCACAGACCCGAATGTGTCTCCGAATGTCCTTTCGCGAATCCGTCTGTGACGAGTATCAATCCGTCTGTAACGCACTATCAATACTATGATGAGTGGAATGCACAAGTCACAAATGAGCTCCTCGGAAATCTTCTCTCCAGTATCCATCTGAACATATTTTCGTTTTCACCATAAGCCTCAAGGCGCTCCCGAGTATCCCTTAGCTGACTCACCTAAAAGAGTGTTAGAATACTGCTCAATGAAAACAGAAGTTTAACTTGCGAATGCAATTCACATGACCTAGAGCAGTTTCACAAAAGATTTCCTTATGGTTTTCTTCGGAAGGTATTATTTTTTCAGCATATTCTTAAGAGCGTTCCCAAATATCCTTTCTCAGGTTCCACAGAAACAGTGATTTCAAACTGCTCAATTCAAATAATTAATTAACTATATGAGATGAATACACACATCACAAAGCACTTGCTCCAAAAGCTTCTCTCCACTTCTCATCGGAAGACGTTTCCTTTCTCACCACAAGAATCAGGGCGCCACTTAATATCCCTTCCCAGATTCCTCAAAGACAGAGTTTCCAAACTGGGCAATGTAGTGGAAGCTTTAACTCTCTGAAATGAATGCGCACCCCAGAGAGCAGTTTCTTGGAACATTTTTTTCTGGTTTGTATTTCCGGATATTTCACTGTTTGCCATAGTCTTCAACCTGCCACAAAATATCACTTTTTCAG
>NW_022161423.1:0-16366 GCF_008728515.1 Papio anubis
TGTAAGTTGGATTCCTAGGTATTTTATTCTCTTTGAAGCAATTGTGAATGGAAGTTTATTCATGATTTGGCTAGTTCATTCATGATTTGGCTATAATAATTTGAATAGACACTCTGAATAGCCACTTACCACAGTTCTGTAGAGGAGACTCACACATCATTTAAGTGCTTGAGAGTCTTTTATAACATGAGACTCCATTAAATTATCTTTTGTTTATAATGGATGAAAATTGTAATTTGAATTAAATTAAAACTCTGGATTACAGCCCTCTGGACTTGCTTTATATTTCTCTTCTTGTCTTATGTGCTCTCTCTTGTGTTACCAAGAAACTCTTTCTCTCTTATCTCCATTCCATTTTGCACACACCATATCCAGTTGACTAAAATGGTCTATTTTCTCATTTATTTTAACCTACTTCCTCACTGGAAGCTTTCCCAGACTAGTCTTAGTCTTTGTAAGGTTCCTGTCATATGAGTTGCTCCAACCAACCCTTCCATTACTAGCATGTGCCAATCCACAGGTGGATGACACAGCCGCTGCTTGTCAGAATATCAGAAAATAGACATGTGTATTTACATAATGGTTTGCTAATTTGTCTGACAACTGCCATCCTATATCAGCATTCCCTAAGTCCATCTGAAAATTTAACCAATAAAGATTGGCTTGGCAAACAAGGAGTAAATAGAGAAAAAAGATTAACCAAATTTTTTATATGTTACAGTTTTATATGAGGACAAAAACTACATTCATAAAATAAATAACAGTAATGAGAACGGCACAGCAACAGGGATTAATGCATTTTCTTTTTAAAAAAAATTATTTTTGTGTGTGTTTTTCTGTTTGTTTGTTTGTTTGTTTTTTGAGACGGAGTCTTGCTGTGTTGCCAGGCTGGAGTGCAGTGGTGCGATCTTGGCTCACTGTAACCTCCGCCTCCCAGGTTCAAGCGATTCTCCTACCTCAGCCTCCCTACTACCTGGGATTACAGGTGCGCACCACCATGCCTAGCTAATTTTTGTATTTTTAGTAGAGACAGGGTTTCACTATGTTAGCCAGGATGGTCTTGATCTCTTAAACTCGTGATCTTCCCACCTTGGCCTCCCAACGTGCTGGGATTACAGGCAGGAGCCACCAAGCCTGGCTATTGTGTTTTTTTGTTTTCTTTTAAGTTCCAGGGTATGTGTGCAGGATGTACAGGTTTGTTGCATAGGTAAGCATGTGCCATGGTGGTTTGTTGCATCTATCAACCCATCACCTAGGTATTAAGCCCAGCATGCATTAGCTCCTTTCCCTAATGCTCTCCCCGCACCCGCTTTTCCCCAACAGGCCCCAGTAAGTGTTGTTTCCCTCCCTGTGTCTATGTGTTCTCATTGTTTAGCTCCTGCTTATAAGTGAGAACATGTGGTGTTTAGTTTTCAGTTCCTGCATTAGTTTTCTGAGAATGGCTTCTAGGTTCATCCATGTCTCTGCAAAGGACATAATCTCATTCTTCTTTTTGGCTGCATAGTATTCTATGGTGTATATGTTCCATGTTTTCTTTATCTAGTCTGTCATTGATACGCATTTGAATTGATTCCATGTCTTTGCTACTGTGAATAGTGCTGCAGTGAACATACTCGTGCAGGTATCTTTATAGTAGAATGATTCCTCTGGGTATATACCCAGTAATGGGATTGCTGGGTCAAATGGTATTTCGGGTTCTAAATCTTTGAAGAATTGCCACACTGTCTTCCACAGTGGTTGGACTCACATTCCCACCGACAGTAAAGAGTGTTCCTATTTCACTGCAACCTTGCCAGCATCTGTTGTTTCTTCACTTTTTAATAATCGCCATTCTGACTGGTGTGAGATGGTATTCATTGTGGTTTTGATTTGCATTTATCTAATGATCAGTGATGTTGAGCTATTTTTCATATGTTGGTTGGCCACATAAATGTCTTCTTTTGAGCCAAGTGTCTATTCATCTTCTTTGCGCAGTTTTTAATGGAGTTGTTTTTTTCTTGTAAGTTTGCTTAGGTTCCCTGTAGATTTTGGATATTAGACCTTTGTCAGATGGATACATTGCAAAAATTTTCTCCTATCCTGTAGGTTGTCTAGTCACTCTGGATAGTTTCATTTGCTGTGCAGAAGCTCTTTAGTTTAATTAGATCCCACTTGTCAATTTTTGCTTTTGTTGCAATTGCTTTTGGCTATTTCATCATAAAGTCTTTGCCCATGCCTATGTCCTGGATGGTATTGCCTAGATTTTCTTCTAGGGTTTTTATAGCATTGGTTTTTACATTTAAATCTTTAATCCATCTTGAGTTAATTTTTGTATAAGGTGTAAGGAAGGGATCCAGTTGCAATTTTCTGAAAATAGCCAATTCTCACAGCACCATTTATTAAATAGGAAATTCTTTCCCCATTGCTTGTTTTTGTTGGGCTTGTCAAAGATCAGATGGTTGTAGACATGTGGTCTTATTTCTGAGTTCCCTATTCTGTTCCACTGGTCTATGTGCCTGGTTTTGTACCAGAACCATGCTGCTTTGGTTTCTGTGGCCTTGTAGTGTAGTTTGAAGTCAGGTAGTGTGATACTTCCAGCCTTGTTCTTTTGGCTTAGGATTGTCTTGGCTATGCAAGCTTCACTCTGAGCTTGGTTATTTCTTGTCTTCTGCTAGCTCTCAGGTTTGTTTGCTCTTGGTTCTTTAGTTCTTTTAGCTGTGATGTTAAGGTGTCAGTTTAAGATCTTTCTAGCTTTTTGATGTGGGCATTTAGTGCTATCAATTTCCCTCTTAACACTGCTTTAACTGTATCCCAGAGATTCTGGTACATTTTTCCTTTGTTCTCATTGGTTTCAAAGAACTTCTTGATTTCTGCTTTAATTTCATTATTTACCCAGGAGTCATTCAGGAGCAGGTTGTTCAATCTTCATGTAGTTGTGTGGTTTTGAGTGGGCTTTTTAGTTTTGAGTTCTAATTCGGTTGCACTATCTGAGAGACTGTTTGCTATGATTTCAGGGGGTTTTTTTGCATTTGCTGAGGAGTGTTTTACTTCCAATTATGTGATCAATTTTAGATTAAGTCCCATGTGGCACTGAAAAAATTATGTTGTTTTTGGGTAGAGAGCTCCGCAGATATCTATCAGGTCCACTTTGTCTAGAGCTGACTTCAAGTCCTGAATATCTTTGTTAATTTTCTGTCTCAATGATCTGTCTAATACTGACAGTGGGGTATTAAAGCCTCCCACTATTATTGTGTGTGGGGGGGTCTAACTCTCTTTGTAGGTCTCTAAGAATTTGTCTTATGAATCTGCGTGCTCTTGTATTGGGTGCATATATATTTAGGATAGTTAGCTCTTCTCATTGAATTGAACCTTTTAACATTAAGTAATGCCCTTCTTTGCCTTTTTTGACCTTTGTTGGTTTAAAGTCTATTTTGTCAGAAACTAGGATTGCAACCTCTGCTGTTTTCTACTTTCCATTTGCTTGGTAAATTTTCCTCCATCCCTTTATTTTGGGGTTATATGCATCTTTGCACATGAGAAGTGTCTCTTGAATACAGAACACCAATGAGTCTTGTCTTTGTATGCAACTTGCCATTTTGTGTGTTTTAATTGGGGCATTTAGCCCATTTACATTTATGGTTAATATTGTTATGTGTGAATTCGATCCTGTCATCATGACCCTGACTGGTTAATTTTGCACTTGGTGGTGGCGGAGCAAGATGGCTGAATAGGAACAGCTCCAGTCTCCAACTCCCAGCGCGAGCGACACAGAAGACCGGTGATTTCTGCATTTTCAACTGAGGTACTGGGTTCATCTCACTGGGGAGTGCCAGACAATCGGTGCTGGTCAGCTGCTGCAGCCCAACCAGCCAGAGCTGAAGCAGGGCGAGGCATCGCCTCACCTGGGAAGCGCAAGGGGGAAGGGAATCCCTTTTCCTAGCCAGGGGAACTGAGACACACAACACCTGGAAAATCGGGTAACTCCCACCCCAATATTGCGCTTTAAGCAAACAGGCACAACAGGAGATCATATCCCACACCTGGCCGGGAGGGTCCCACGCCCACGGAGCCTCCCTCATTGCTAGCACAGCAGTCTGTGATCTACCAGCAAGGCAGCAGCGAGGCTGGGGGAGGGGCGCCCGCCATTGCTGAGGCTTAAGTAGGTAAACAAAGCTGCTGGGAAGCTACAACTGGGTGGAGCTCACAGCAGCTCAAGGAAACCTCCCTGTCTCTGTAGACTCCACCTCTGGGGACAGGGGCACAGCCTACACAACAACAACAACAACAACAAAAGCCAGCAGAAACCTCTGCAGGCCTTAAGCGACTCATCTGACAGCTTTGAAGAGAGCAGTGGATCTCCCAACACGGAGGTTGAGATCTGAGAAGGGACAAGACTGCCTGCTCAAGTGGGTCCCCTGACCCTGAGTAGCCTAACTGGGAGACATCCCCACTAGGGGCAGTCTGACACCCCACACCTCACAGGTGGAATTACACCCCTGAGAGGGAAGCTTCCAAAAGCCAAGAATCCAGACGGGTACTTTCCACTTGTTCAAGAAATATTCTATCTTCTGCAGCCTCTGCTGATACCCAGGCAATCACAGGGTGGTGGGGCCTCAAGCAATCTCCAACAGACCCTCCACAGCTAGAGGTCCCTGAGCCTAGCCCCAGAAAGGAGAAAACTATGCCAAACAGGAAGGACACCGACACTAAAACCCCATCAGTACATCTCACCATCATCAAAGACCAAGGCAGGTAAAACCACAAAGATGAGGGAAAAACAGGGCAGAAAAGCTGGGAAATTCAAAAATAGAGCACATCTCCCCCGGCAAGGCGCTGACTCATTGCATCCAGCAGATCAAAGCTGAATGAGGAGAATGACTTGTGAGATGAGAGAAAGGCTTCAGTCCATCAAAAATTTCTCAGAGCTAAAGGAGGAATTACATTGCAAGCGCAAAGAAACTAAAATCTTGAAAAAAGTGGAGAAAGGTGAAAACAAATTAATTAATGAAAGTTCATAAACGAAATATTAAGAAAAGAGATGAAAAACCATGACACGAGAAATATGTGACAAATGCAAGCTTCAGTAACATTTCGATCAACTGGAAGAAAGAAATATCAGCGATTGAGGATCAAATGAATGAAATAAGAAGAAGCGAGAAAAGAAAGCGAAAAATGAACAAAGCCTGCAAAATGCCAGGGATTATGTAAAGGAATAGAAATTCCAAGTCACCAGATTGAGGTGCCTGAAAGTGAGGGGAAAATGGAACAAGTTGGAAAACACTCTTCAGGATATCATCGGGAAACTTCCCAACCCTAGTAGGGCAGGCCAACATTCAAATCCAGGAAATACGAAGCATACAAAAAGATACTCCTCGAGAAGAGCAACTCCAAGACACATAATTGCCAGATTCACAAGAAAGTTGAACTGAAGGAAAAATCTTAAGGGCAGCCAGAGAGAAAGGTCGGGTTACCCACAAAGCCCATCAGACTCACAGCAGATCTCGACACAGAAGCTCTCCAAGCCAGAAGAGGAGTGGGGAGCCCAATATTCAACATTCTTAAAAGAAAGAATTTTAAACCCAGAATTTCATATCCAGCCAACTAAGTTTCATAGAGTGAGAAGGAGAAATAAAATCCTTTGAATGGCAAATGTAGAGATTTTTGTCACCTAGGCCTGCCCACAGAGACCCACAGAAAGGAAGCACTCAGCATGGAGAGAAAGGAGCAAGCGGTACCAGCCATTGCAAAACATGCCAAAATGTAAAGACCATCGAGGCTAGGAAGAAACTGCATCAACTAACGAGCAAATAACCAGTTAATATCATAATGGCACGATTAAGTTCACACAACAATCTTAACCTTAAATGTAAATGGACTAAATGCTCCAATTAAAAGACACAGACTGGCAAACTGGATAAGAGTCCAAGACCATCAGTCTGCTGTATTCAGGAGACCCATCTCTCACACGCAGAGACATACATAGGCTCCAAAAATAAAGGGATGGAGGAAGATTTACCAAACAAATGGAGAACAAAAAAGCAGGGGTTGCAATCCTAGTCTCTGATAAAACAGACTTTTAAACCATCAAAAAGTCAAAAGAGACAAAGAAGGCCATTACACTTAATGGTAGGGATCAATTCAACAGGGAAGAGCTAGCATCCTAAATATATATGCACCCAATACAGGAGCACCCAGATTCATAAGCGAGTCCTTAGAGACTTACAAAGAGACTTGGAGCTCCCATACAATAATAATGGGAGCTTCAACCTCCACTGTCAACATTAGACAGATCAACGAGACAGAAAGTTAACAAGGATATCCAGGAATTAGAACTCATCTCTGCAGCAAGCAGACCTAATGAACATCTATAGAACTCTCCACCCCAAATCAACAGAATATACATTCTTCTCAGCACCACATCGTACTTACTCCAAAATTGACCATATAATTGGAAGTAAAGCACTCCTCAGCAAATGTACAAAAAAGGAACAAATTATAACAAACTGTCTCTCAGACCACAGTGCAATCAAACTAGAACTCAGGACTAGAAACTCAATCAAAACCGCTCAACTACATGGAAACTGAACAACCTGCTCCTGAATGACTACACTGGGTACATCACGAGAATGAAGGCAGAAATAAAGATGTTCTTTGAAACCAATGAGAACAAAAGATACAACATACCAGAATCTCTGGGACGCATTTAAAGCAGTGTGTGAGGGAAGTTATAGCACTAAATGCCCACAAGAAGCAGGGGAAAGATCAAAAATTGACCTCTAACATCACAATTAAAGAACTAGAGAAGCAAAACAGAAACACATTCAAAAGCAGCAGAGGCAAAAGAAATAACTAAGATCAGGGCAGAACTGAAGATAGAACACAAAAAGCCCTCCAAAAAATCCCAGCAGATCCAGGAGTTGGTTTTGAAAAAAAGATCAACAAAATTGACAGACCACTAGCAAGACTAATAAAGAAGAAAGAAGAATCAAATCGTAGCAATTAAAAATGATAAAAGGGGATATCACCCACCCGACCCACAGAAATACAAACTACCATCAGAGAATACTATAAACACCTCACATAAAATAAACTGGAAACCTAGAAAGAAATGGATAATTTCTGGACACTTACACTCTTCAAAGACTAAACCAGGAAGAAGTTGAATCCCTGAATAGACCAATAGCAGGCTCTGAAATTGAAGCAATAATTAATAGCCTACCAACCAAAAAAGTCAGGACCAGATGGATTCACAGCTGAATTCTACCAGAGGTATAAGGAGGAGTTGGTACCATTCCTTCTGAAACTATTCCAATCAATGAAAAGAGAATCCTCCTAACTCATTTATGGAGGCCAACATCATCTGATACCAAAGCCTGGCAGAGACACAACAAAAAAGAAATTTTAGACCAATATCCCTGATGAACATCGATGCAAAAATCCTCAATAAAATGCTGGCAAACCAGTTCAACGACACATCAAAAAGCTTATCCACCATGATCAAGTGGGCTTCATCCCTGGGATGCAAGGCTGAAGTTCAACATTCGCAAATCAATAAACATAATCCAGCATATAAACAGAACCAAAGACAAGAACCACATGATTATCTCAATAGATGCAGAAACGACAAAATTCAGCCAGCCCTTCATGCTAAAACGCTCAATAAATTCGGTATTGATGGAACGTACCTCAAAATAATAAGAGCTATTTATGACAAACCACAGCCAATATCATACTGAATGGGCAAAAACTGGAAAAAATTCCCTTTGAAAACTGGCACAAGACAGGGATGCCCTCTCACCCTCCTATTCAACATAGTGTTGGAAGTTCTGGCTAGGGCAATTAGGCAAGAGAAAGAAATCAGGGGTATTCCAGTTAGAAAAGAGAAGAATCAAATTGTCCCTCTTTGCAGATGACATGATTGTATGTTAGAAAAACCCCATTGTCTCAGCCCAAAATCTCCTTAAGCTGATAGAAACTTCAACAAAGGAATCTCAGGATACAAAATTAATGTGCAAAATCACAGGCATTCTTATACACCAATAACAGACAAACAGAGAGCCAAATCAGGAATGAACTTCCATTCCGCAATTGCTTCAAAAGAGAATAAAATACCTAGGAATCCAACTTACAAAGGGATGTAAGGACCTCTTCAGAAAACTACAAACCACTGCTCAGTGGAAATAAAGAGGACACAAACAAATGGAAAGAACATACCATGCTCATGGATAGGAAGAGTAATATCGTGAAAATGGTCATACTGCCCAAGGTAATTTATAGATTCAATGCCATCCCCATCAGAAAGCTACCAATGAGTTTCTTCACAGAATTGGAAAAACTGCTTTAAAGTTCATATGGAACCAAAAAAGAGTCCATCTCAAGACAATCCCTAAGTCAAAAGAACAAAGCTGGAGGCATCACATACCTGACTTCCAAACTATACTACAAGGCTACAGTAACCAAGAAACAGCATGGTACTGGTACCAAAACAGAGATATAGACCAATGGAGACAGAACAGAATCCTCAGAAATAATACCACATCTCCAGCCATCTGATCTGACAAACCTGAGAGAAACAGAAATGGGGAAAAGGATTCCTATTTAATAAATGGTGCTGGGAAAATTGGCTAGCCATAAGTAGAAAGCTGAAACTGGATCCTTTCCTTACTCCTTATACGAAAATTAATTCAAGATGGATTAGAGACTTAAATGTTAGACCTAATACCATAAAATCCTAGAGAGGAAAACCTAGAGTAGTACCATTCAGGACATAGGCATGGGCAAAAGACTTCTCATGTCTAAAACACCAAAAACAACTTGGCAACAAAAGCTAAAATTGACAAATGGGATCTCATTAAACTAAAGCTTCTGCACAACCAAAGAAACTACCATCAGAGTGAACAGGCAACCTACAGAATGGGAGAACATTTTGCAATCTACTCTCATCTGACAAAGGGCTAATATCAGAACCACAAGAACTCAAAACAAATTTACAAAGAAAAAAACTCAAAACAACCCATCAAAAGTGGGCAAAGGATATGAACAGACATTTCCCAAAGAAGACATTCATACAGCCAACAGACACATGAAAAATGCTCATCATCACTGTGCATCAGAGAAATGCAAATCGAGCCACAATGAGATACCATCTCACACCAGTTAGAATGTCGCGATCATTAAAAAGTCAGGAAACAATAGGTTAGCTGGAGGATGTGGAGAAATAGGAACACTTTTACACTGTTGGTGGGATTGTAAACTAGTTCAACCATTATGGGGAAAACAGTATGGCGATTCCTCAAGGATCTAGAACTAGATGTACCATATGACCCAGCCATCCCATTACTGGGGATATACCCAAAAAGTTATAAATTATGCTGCTATAAAGACACATGCACCGCGTATGTTTTGTGCGGCCTGCTATTCCTAATAGCAAAGACTTGGAATCAACCCAAATGTCCATCAGTGACAGATTGGATTAAGAAATGTGCTTTATATACACCATGGAATACTATGCAGCCATCAAGGATGAGTTTGTGTCCTTTGTAGGGACATGGATGCAGCTGGAAACCATCATTCTTAGCAAACTATCTGGGAACAGAAAACCAGTCACGCATGTTCTCCTCATAGGTGGGAACTGAACAATGAATCACTTGGACTCGGAGGAGCATCACACACTGGGGGCCTATCATGGGGGAGGGGGGAGGGAGAATTGCATTGGGAGTTATACCTGATATGAAATGACGAGTTGATAGGTGCAGCAGATAGCATAACACAAGTATACATATGTAACAAACCTGCACGTTATGCACATGTACCCTACAACTTAAAAGTATAATAACAATAAATTAATTTAAAAAAAATTTTGCACTTAGCGATGCAGTTGCTTCATAGTGTCGTGGTCTGGGTACTTCAGTGTGTTTTGTAGTGTCTGGTAATGGCTTTTCCTATCCATGTTTAGTGCTTCCTTCAGGAGCTCTTGCAAGGCAGGCCTGGTTGTGACAAAATCTCTCAGCATTTGCTTGTCTGAAAAAAAAAAAAGTATTTCTCCTTCACTTATGAAGCTTAGTTTGGCCAGATATGAAATTCTGGGTTGGAATTTCTTTTCTTTAAGAATGTTGAATATTGATCCCCAGTCTCTTCTGGCTTCTAGGGTTTCTGCTGAGAGATCTGCTATAAGTCTGATGGGCTTCCCTTTGTGTGTGACCTGACCTTTCTCTCTGGCTGCCTTTAACATTTTTTCTTTCATTTCCACCTTGAAGAATATGATGATTATGTGTCTTGGGGTAGATGCTTCGGTGGGGTATCTTGTTGGGGTTCTCTGAATTTCCTGAATTTGAATATTGGCCTGTCTTGCTAGGTTAGGGAAGTTCTTCTGGATGATATCCTGCAATGTGTTTTCCAACTTGGTTCCATTCTCCCCGTCTCTTTCAGGTACTCCAGTCAGTTGTAGGTTCAGTCTTTGTACACAGTCCCATAGTTCTTGGAGGTTTCGTTCATTCCTTTTCATTCTTTTCTCTAATCTGGTTTGCCTGCCTTATTTCAGCAAGATAGTCTTCAAGCTCTGATATTCTCTCTTCCGTTTGGTTGATTTGGCTATTGATACTTGTGTTTGGGTCACGAAGTTCTTGTGCTGTGTTTTTCAGCTCCATCAGGTCATTTGTATTCCTCTCTAAACTGGTGATTCTAGTTAACGGCTCCTGTAATCTTTTATCATGGTTCTTGGCTTCTTTGCATTGGGTTAGACCATAATCCTTTAGCTCAGTGAAATTCGTTATTACCCACTTTCTGAAGCCTACTTCTGTCCATTCATCTATCTCAGCTTCAGCCCAGTTCTGTGACCTTGCTGGAGAAGTGTTGTGATTATTTGAAGGAGAACAGGCATGCTGACTTTTGGGATTTTTAACATTTTTGCGTAGGTTTTTCCTCATCTTCATGGATTTATCTACCTTTGATCATTGAGGCTGATGATTTTTGGATGGGGTTTTTGTGGGGTCTTTTTTGTTGATGTTGTTGTTGTTGCTTTCTGTTTGTGTGTTTTCCTTCTAGCAGTCAGGCCCCTCTTCTGCAGGTCTGCTGCAGTTTGCTGGGGATCCACTCCAGACCCTGTTCACCCGGGTATCACCAGTGGATGCTTCAGAACAGCAAAGGTTTCTGCCTGCTCCTTCCTCTGGAAGCTTCATCCCAGAGGGATGCCTACCTGATGTCAGCCAGAACTCTCGTGTGAGGTGTCTGTCAACCCCTGTTGGGAGGTCTCACCCAGTCAGGAGGCATGGGGTCAGAGACCCACTTGAGGAGGCAGTCTGTCTCTTAGCATAGCTGGTGAGCTGTGTTTGGGGACTCCCCCTCGTTATGATCACCTGTTCTAGAGCCTGCAGGCAGGAAGGATTAAGTCCACAGAACCTGAGACTGTGGCCACCCCTCGCCCCAGGTGCTCTGTCCCAGGGAGATGAGAGTTTTGTCTGTAAGCTCCTAAGTGGAGCTGGTAGATTTCCTGCAGAGATCCCCTGCTGTTGAGGAATCTAGAGAAGCAGTCTGGCCACAGCTGCTTTGCTGCACTATGGTCAATCTCATCCCCTCCAAACCTCCTAGTCCCCTTAGCACTGTCAGGGGAAAACCGCCTACTAAAGCCACAGTAATGGCGGTTGTCCCTATCCCATCAGACTCAGATAGACTCCAGACTGCTGTGCTGGCATTGGGAATTTCAAGCCAGTTGTTCTTAGCTTGCTGGTCTCCGTGGGATTGGGACCTGCTGAGCCAGACCGCTTGGCTCCCTGGCTTCAGCCCCCTTTCCAGCAGAGTGGACAATTCTTCTGTCTCACTGGAGTTCCAGGCCCTGCTGGAGTATGCAAAAACTTCTGCAACTCAGTGTCTGCCCAAACAGCTGCCCAGTTTTGTGCTTGAAACCCAGGGCCCTGGTGGTGTAGGCTCAAGAGGGAAACTCCTGATCCACGGATTGCAAAAATCCATAGAAAAAGCGTAGTACCCCTAGCACAGTCCCTCACCACTTCCCTTGGCTGGGGAAATAGGTTCCCCTGCTCCGTGCACTTCCCGGGTGAAGTGATGGCTCACCCGGCTTCTGATCACTCTTCGCATTGGCCACACAGACTGCCTAGCTTGTCCCAGTGAGATGAACTAGGTACCTTAGTGGGAAATGCAGAAATCACCTGCCTTCTGCATTGGTCTCATTGGGAGCTGCAGACCGGAGCTGTTTCTATTCAGCCATCTTGGCCCCTCCGATCAATACATTTTCTATGTATTTGTATGCATTTATTGATTCATCAGAGACATTCTTGAACTATATTTTCTTATCTTCTATACATATATTACTATCACTATTCAAAATTCTTAAAGGTGAAGCTATTTCCTATTCTAGGTAGCAGTTTCTCAAATAGTTGAGGGCTTACCTTTGTGAGTATAAGAACTGCTTTATGTTTCTCATATATTGTACATGTAATTATTTTCTTAAAATGAAGATGCTAAATATAAGTTAACATTTTGTGGATTCAGAATCAATATTATGAAGATTAATTGATAAGGCAGGGCACAGTGGCTCCTACCTGTAATCCCAGTGCTTTCGGAGGCTGAGGTGGGAGGAGGATTGCTTGAGCCCTAGAGTTTGAGACTAGCCTGGGCAACATGACAACAGCTTGTTTCTAAAAAAAATACAAAAATTAGCCAGGCATGGTGGCACACTTGTGGTCTCAACTACTTGGGAGGCTGAGGTGGGAGGATGTCTTGAGCCCAGGAGGTTAAGGCTGCAGTGAGTCTTGTTTGTGCCATTACACTCCAACCTGGGTGACAAAGCGAGACCTGTCTTAAAAACAAACAAAACAATTAAAAAAAAAATCATATTAGACTCTGAAGTGGTAATATAGTGTAACACAGGGAGGTGCGTGGCCTTTTGACACTCCATGGCCAGAGCTTGCTTGCTGTGTTTTCAGACTACCTTGATGTCAAGCTTTTTTTCTTCTTCTTCTTTTTCTTAACACAGGGTCTTACTCTGTCACCCAGACTGGAGTGCAGTAGTGTAGTAATGGCTCACTGCAGATTCAATCTCTTGGGCTCAAGAGATCCTCCCACCTCAGTCTCTGGAGTGGGTGGGACTATAGGTGCATGCCACCGTGCCTGGTTAATTTTTGTATTTTTTGTAGAGACGGGATTTTGCCATGTTGCCCAAGCTGGTCTCAAACTCCTGGGCTCAAGCAGTCTGTCCACGTCAGCCTCCCAAAGTGCTGGGATTACAGGAGTGAACCACTATGCCTGGCTCTGTCAGGCTTTAAGTATTTTTGAAAGTGGACTCACCTCCAAGTAACCTCCCTTATCTACCTCTAATTTTTTGGATAGAATTTCTATGTATATATGTGGTAAAATGAGTGAGCACCAATATAAAAGGAACAAAGGCATTGACAAGAGAGTTGGAAAAATGGGATTCAGGAATTGGTAGAAATTAAAGGATGTTGGATACTCTAAATCTATATAGTGGATTACATAAATTATTAGGAGATATAGTTTGGATGTGTGTCGCTGCCCCAATCTCATATTGAAATGTAATCCCCAGTGCTGGAGATGGGGCCCTGGTGAGAGTGATTGAATCATGGGGGTGGATTTCTCATGAATGGTTTAGCACCAGCCCTCTTGGTACTATCCTCACCAATAGTGAGTGAGTCTTGTGAAATATGGTTGTTTAAAAGTGTGCAGCACTTCCCTCTTTGTTCTCTTGCTCTTGCTTCCACTATGTGACATGCTGCTCCCCTTCACCTTTCACCATGATTGGAAGCTTCCTGAGTGAGGCCTCCCCAGAAGCAGATGCCCCCATGTTTTCTGTAAAGCCTGCAGAGCCATGAGCCAATTAAGCTTCTTTTTGTTACGAATTACCCAATCTCAGGTATTTGTTTACAGCAATGCAAGAATGGACTAACACATTAAATATCTTGATTTTGATGCATATTGTAATATGTCATTTAAGTTCCAATAAATAATGTATGTCTTCCATCAAACAAAACAGAAGAAAATTCAAAATCTATAGCTTAAATTAATGAAAAAAGGGAGGCATTTTAAGGTGAGGCAAACTGAGCTCTGGTCCCACGAGATATAATTGGAAACTAGGCCAGTGTTTCTCAAAGTATGATCTGCAGACCACCTATATTATAATCACATGATGCACTTGTCAAATTGCCAATGAATGAGGCCCACTATGAAATGCTAAAATGCTAAGTCAGAGATTCTGGGAGAGAGGGCTTAAGAATCTGCATTCTTAATCGGCAGCCCAGGTAATTCTTACCTACTCAACTTTGAAACCACTACTCTAGAATACAGATTTCACTATGGTTTCAGAGTTGATAAATGTGACTGCTATTAGAGGGAAGGGGGAAAATGGCCAGGGGATATTTGTGGTTAATTAGATAGGCAGGGTGGTGTGACAATAAAGTGGGCTTTATGGCAACAATCCATGATTTGACTAGCTGATACGTAGATCAAGTCATTTAAATATCCTGATTATCTGTCTTTCTTCCTGTAAAATGTAAATAAGAGTACTACTGTAGGATCACGGTCATGAATAGAGAAAATTGGTATAAAGGGCACATATAGGGTGCCTGATAAGTTATAGCTATGATTATGTTGAGCTCTATGAAAGAGGATATTATTGTGCTTAATTTTCGCAACTACATCCCAGAAAGCTGCTGGGAAGCCCCAAGAGCCAACATTTGAAGAAAATATTTTGTAAGTAGGCCCTCTAACCCAATCCAATCATCACCAATACCATATACATGGAGTACAAACAGGATCCCACAAGAAATCAGCAGCCTGAGAGCAAAGAGAATAAAATTTGTTTCAGAAACACGGTAGACTAATTCAAACTTTCCATTGCTTTACACCAAGACATGATTATAAAGGAGACTATAACTTCCTAAAGAGCAAAAAGAAATCATTTTGACTGAATTTGATGGGCTAGAAAAGATAAACTCTGCAGATAACAAAGAAACTAAAATTATAGCTCCAAGGAAGTAGAAGAAGAACATCAAGTTTTTGTTGTGTGTGATTAAATCTCACAGGAGCATGACAAGAAGACCTGAAGTGAGAAGAAAAGAAATGGTAGGTAAAATTTGTAAATGTTCAGTGTCTCTGTAGCAAATCAGTGCAGTTTTGTGTTTGTGTTTGAAGAAATTACTGTTTCAGGCATTAGGTCCTGGTGAAGATAGAAAGCACGTTTTGGTTGATCTACAACATAATTGCAGAGAAGGATGAAGCACATTTAATACTTTTTCTTCTCAAATTTGAAAAGTGGTCATTTGGATAATGGTCAGAAGTGGGTTTTAATGTTTATAGCTTTAAAAAAAAATAGTTGAGAGGAGGGAGTGCCTTCCTAGAGAATCCTAGGTAATTATTTTTCCATTTATTAAGTGGTTATAGCTCTAATGCTGAACCACTAGAAAGAGAAAGAGTCTAGTTGTGATTTAAATTAAGGCAGCAGGCAATTAGCAAGAAAAGAAGGCTTCCTTATAAATCTGTCGATGTGTTTTCTTGATTTTTTTTAATAATGCCATCCAGGGAATAGACTTAACAGTATTATTTAAGAAGTTTCATAATGTCTCTCTTTCTAGCCAGTGCTAGGATTGATTTTTAGCTTAAACTCTAACCTAGAAGTATTTTCAGAAACAAAACAAGCAAGACAAAACCCTCTTCCCATTGCTATTAAGGGAACAAACCACCAATAGAACAAAAGGAGAGAAAGTCATGGGAATACAGAACTCAACAGAGAAGTCATTCCTGGGTTTATGTCAATCTGACAGTTCAACAGGTGTGACTGAATAAAGACTGAATTTCTTAGAAATCAGTTTGTGAGGATTTCATTGTACTATTAACACTAGGCAACTATAGACAATCTGGAAAGTACAGATTGCCATTGTAAAAGAAAAGTACAAGACCTCCAAAATAAAATCATCAGTATCAACGAGGAGAATTCCAGATTAGCCTAGAAAAAAATCATTTATTTGACCATACCTCACTAAAGTTGTTTTTTTGTTTTTTTATTATTATTATACTTTAAGTTCTAGGGTACATGTGCATAACGTGCAGGTTTGTTACATATGTATACTTGTCCATGTTGCTGTGCTGCACCCATCAACTCGTCAGCACCCATCAACTCGTCATTTACATCAGGTATAACTCCCAATGCAATCCCTCCCCCTCCCCCTTCCCCCCTCCCCATGATAGGCCCCGGTGTGTGATGTTCCCCTTCCCGAGTCCTAGTGATCTCATTGTTCAGTTCCCACCTATGAGTGAGAACATGCGGTGTTTGGTGTTCTGTTCTTGTGATAGTTTGCTAAGAATGATGGTTTCCGGTTGCATCCATGTCCCTACAAAGGACACAAACTCATCCTTTTTGATG
>NW_022161424.1:0-16365 GCF_008728515.1 Papio anubis
GTCTCGCTCTGTCGCCCAGGCTGGAGTGCAGTGGCGCGATCTCGGCTCACTGCAAGCTCCACCTCCCGGGTTCACGCCATTCTCCCGCCTCAGCCTCCGAGTAGCTGGGACTACAGGCGCCCGCCACCACGCCCAGCTAGTTTTTTGTATTTTTAGTAGAGACGGGGTTTCACCATGTTAGCCAGGATGGTCTCGATCTCCTGACCTCGTGATCCACCCGCCTCGGCCTCCCAAAGTGCTGGGATTACAGGCTTGAGCCACCGCGCCCGGCCTACATATCTATCTTTTTTTCTCAAAAAAAAAAAAGAAAAAAAAAAGGCCAGGTGCAGTGGCTTAAACCCATAATCCCAGCACTTTGGGAGGCCGAGATGGGCAGATCACCTGAGGTCAGGAGTTCGAGAGCAGCCTGGCCAACATGGTGACACCCTGTCTTTACTAAAAATACAAAAATTAGCTGGGTTTGGTGGCATACGCCTATAATCCCAGCTACTCAGGAGGCAGAGGCAGGAGAATTGCTTGAACCTGGGAGGTGGAGGTTGCAGTGAGCCTAGAATGCGCCACTGTACTCCAGCCTGGGTGACACAGCCAGACCCGTCTCAAACAAACAAGCAAACGAATACCTACTAAATACCGCCTACAACAAAAACGACTTTGAAGATTTCTCACAAACTCATGATCACAAGCTTCTTTGGTAGTTGATTTTGTTGAAACAAAAGCTGGCCATAAATCCACAGAAGACAATTACGAATGAAAGCCACCCCGCAAGTTTTGCTGCATCCAGTGAGAAACACGTGCTGCACACATGAGTCTCCAGCATATGAACAAAATCTTTATGAGCCAAAAAGTATGATGAAGATATTGATTTCAATACATTTTATTAGCATTCAAATAGCCACCCATAAATATTTGCCCAGTGATAAGGAGGAATGCTATCTTGTTCAACATCTGTATTCTTGAAGTTAATCATTTTCAAAGAATCAGCTCATTAACTAGTAAATAACAGTGTTGTCTTTCACCGTAGTTTAAGGGAATATCCCTTCTTTTCCTATCCATCTGCATGGTTGGTTTTGTTTTATGATGTGAATGTTTTCACATATATTTTATCAATGTATGGACGTGTTAATGAGCCTGAAGAGAAAAACCACATCCCTGCTGTGGGTATAGGAGGTGATAACTCTCTTAAAGTCAGGTGAGATCATTTCTGATGAATACACCAGGTATAAGGAGGTGTGTCTCTCAGACCTACAACCATCTAAGGAGGAATGTTCTAAACCTTGGTTCAAGGGATGCTTTCGTGGTTGTATACATACACAAAAGTCCATCAAACTGTATAGATTGGTGCACTTTATTATGTCTTGGCCTTATTTTTAAAAACAGAATAAAATTATCAGTGAACCTCAGAGAGAGTCTCAGTTTCTCTTGCTTTCGACCACAAAAGTGTCAAATTCTTCCCAAATTGTGGAGAGAGGCTAGAAGGGAGAATAACTAGGGTCTCAAGCAACATGGCTGTGAACTGTAGTTAACATTTAAGGGCCAGGAGATCTGTATCTAAGCAAATCATCAATAAGTGCCATCTTATCTCAGACTTTGTAAACTTATTTGTTTTATGCTTCCTGAATTCTCATTTATTCTCCTTTGTTCTCAGTATTAGACAAAGTACAGTCAATGCTTGTCATTCTCAGTACTTCTGTTCTCTAAAGTCACCAAGAACGGTGAATTAGCAAATACAGTCAGCTCTCCAAATCCATGGGTTCCAAAACCTCAGATTCAACCAACCCTGGATTGATAATGTAGTTAGGCCTACGATGGTTACATGTGTACTAAACATGTCTATTTTATTTCTTGTCATTATTCCCTAAACAGTACAGTATAACAACTATCTACATGGCATTTACATTGATTTAGGTGTTATAAGTAATCTGGAAATGATTTAAAGTATACAGGAGGGTGTGCATAGATTATATGCAAATGCTATGCCATTTTATATCAGGGCCGTGCATATCTTTGGATTCTCGTATCCGCAGAAGGTCCTGGAACAAATCCCCCAAAGATACCAAGAGAAAACTATGCTGAACCATTGCTCCCAGGAGAAATATGAGGTATGTTCCTACCAGCCCTGATCATAGCATTTTTGTCAACCAATCCATATATAACTTTGTTTTATGTGTTTCTGTTTAAAGGCATCTTATTTAATATAAAGTGTTGATTCATTGATGGGTAAGTGGTTGATTGGTTAGCGGGTAGTGTGTTGGCTGGCTGGTTAGTGGGTGAGTGGTTTTTGGTTGGTTGGTTGGTGGGTGGTTGGTGCTTGATTAGTTGGTCGGTGATTGGCTAATTGGTTGGTTGGTGGTTGATTAGTTGGTTGGATGGTAGGTGGGTGAGTGGTTGGTTGGTTTGTTGGTAGATGGGTGAGTGGTTGGTTGGTTTGTTGGTAGGTGGGTGAGTGGTTGGTTGGTTTGTTGGTAGGTGGGTGAGTGGTTGGTTAGTGGTTTATAGGCAGTTGGTGATTGGTTGGTTGGCTGGTGGGTGGGTGAGTGAATGAGTGGGTGGTTGGTTGGTTGATTGGTTGTTGGCTGGTTGAATGAATTAATAAATTTTGCTCTCAAAAGCTCATAGTCCCCCCAGATCCCTTCTCCATCTGTCATAAGGTCTGATATTTCTAATGTTAAGATCCTTGATTAAAAAGCATAATGGAAATGTAAATATTTAAACTGGATCACACAACTATTTTTCCTGGGAGGTGAGAACTCACTAATGAGTCAATTAATGGAACAGGATTCATTTCTCCAGTCATTTTTCCCTTATGATTCCATGACACTCGTGGAAAGAATGGGCACAAGGTAGGTATGTGTCTATGGAAAAGAGGGAAGAAGTAAGAAAACATGTGGAGTAAGACTTTCCTCTCTAGTCCTAGACAAAAACGTTGTGATGCTAGGAAAAAAATTATCTTCTCTCAAAAGAGCGTTTTTACCTTTAGACAACAGCGACCTATTGCAAAGGCTCATCAGTTCCTCGCTGTGTCCCTGTGATCACAAATCTCCAGAAAAGGAGGATTTGCTGGTAAAGTTTCTGGGAAACATTTCACAAGAGGACGGCAGCCCAGCAAAATGTGCATTTGGGGAGTCTGGCTTGGGACATGCATCTTACAGCCTGGTTTGTTGCCAGGATCCTCCAGGACACTCTCAAAAAACCAGATCTCTAGGCTCCCCCAAAACCTTTGGAAACATTCTTGAGGGACCAAACAAGAAGCAGATGCCTCTGAGAAGCCCACCAGGTGAATCTGACGATGAGCCCAGGTGTGGAATCTCAGGCAAGGGCCTGGTGGGAAAGCCGTGGGCTGCAGGGAGAGCCGCCTGGGAACCCGGCACGAAGGGGAGACACTTGAAGGAAGGGCATGCACGCCAGAGGTGAAGCTTTGCCCTCTCCAGCACAGAGTGGGCCCTGTGATCTCCGCCACAAAGGCGGAGAGATAAGGGAAGAGGGAGGCTGCATTGTTTTGATGTCCAGGCACAGACTTGGCATCCACCAGACCAGGCAGCACCACAGCCAGGCTGACCCTGGAGGAAAGGGTGGGCCCTGGCTTTGAAGCCAGGCAGGCACACTTCCTCCAGAGCCCGGGTCTGCATGCAGGGGCACGAGACTCAGAGGCCAGCTCGCCCATCTGTTTCCGTTACATGCAGATGGGGCAGAGGGTGGAGGGCGCAGGGCTGGATGGGGACCAGACTGTGAAGCCTTCGGAGCCTGCATCCAACTGCATCACAGGTCTCATCTAGCCCAAGGAGGCTGGTGGGGCGGTGTCAGGGAAGCCCATTGTCCAGGGCTTTGAGTGCTAATTCTTATTCCTGGACTTCGGTCCCCTCCTCACTAGCTGGAGGCAGGGTCCCTGCCTTGCTTTTGCAGGCACCCAGTGCCTGGCGTCAAGCCTGGCCTACAATAAGTATGTGGTAAACATTCATTAAATTGAACTTAACACTCCTTTCAATGAGAAGATGAGCTCTTCCATCGCTCTCATTAGACGGAGGTCCCCATCAAGGGGTTCACATCAACCGGCTGTTCATAAAAAGAGGGACCCGGGCCCAGCCAGCACCTGTGCACACAGGAAGCATCCAGCGATGCTGGCTTTGCTGATTTGCAATGAACATCTGCAAAACTCTCTTCCCTTTATCCGGGTGTGGGTTTGGTTCCTGTGTGTCCAGATGAACGTAATTGCCATCATTGATACCAGATACCCACCCATGACCCCTTCTCTTCCCCTTTTTTCAGCGTCTACTCTAAGTGTAAATAAGTTAAATGATTTGGGGTTGTTTTGTCCGCATCTGATTTAAAAAGAGGTGATGGGGCATCTCAGTTCTACCAGCTGTGTGATCACGGAAAAATTGCTCAACCTCTCTGAGTGCCAGTTTTCTCACCTGCTAAATGGACTTACAAAACCCACCTTGCAGAGTAATTAGAAGGATTCATGTACCTAATGCACTGGAACAGAGGCGGTGGTTGATATCTAGAAGCTAGTGTTATAATATTCTCCATCGTGGGACAGTCTAGCCTTAGGAACTGGATCCCAAGATCATGGTGCCCCAGAGAACTTTGACCTTCACAGCTGTGGACAGAGCAGGGTCTGTTCATGGAACTCATTGCTTTGTAAACAAAGTCCTATTTATTCATAGCGACAGAGTTTGAACCTCCTTGCGTTTTTGTTCATGCATTTACCCAAATGTCTGTTTTATGCCTTGTTTACAAGTGTGAGTGGTGTGTTTACTGGGAGGGGATCCGCACACTCTGGGCTTGGACACTCAAACAAAGAGCTTCCCAGGCCCAGTGCCAGGCCCCTACAGGAGCCCAGGTCCTTGTCCTGGGACCCTGCGTTCCTGATCACAGCCTTTGTTCTCTGGACCTGGGAACAAGGGTCCAGAGGAGGTAGTTTGCTGGTAGCCAAACTCATTGGATGGCGGAGTCAGACGGAAGGGTTCTTAGATCTGAAAAGTGGTTTCGTTGATGGGTTTTATTCCCCCTGTAGGCTGTACGTTTGGTCCGGGCTGGCCAGGAACAGAGCCGTTTAGTAAACACCACATTTTATGCACCATTAGGGGCTTGGATATGTTTGCTCCTGATCCAGGTCAGAGATTCCTAACTTCCTCCTCTGAGGAGCTGCTCTTATCTATCCTGAAATTTGGTTTTAGCCATGGAAGAGGTTTCTCAGAGCACAACCGGTAGGCTCCATGTCAGCTTCTTCCCCCAAGAATATCTGTCAGCAGTCAGGAGGAAGGCATGACAGCAGGACCTTCTTAGAGGGCAACAGCCAAGTGTCACAGTGGCCAGCACCACTCAGAGCAGCTGGCGCCCCTGTCCTTCAGGAGCTGGAGCTGTTGCAGAGCGGTCTGGGTCACTCCTGCCCCTCCCGGAGGCAGCGCCCCAAGAGTCCATCCCTAGGTTTGGAGGAGCCGCATCAGCCGCCTGACCTCTCTCTTCTTGTCATTGCCACATCTCACATACAAGAACAAGCATGTCTGCAGCCTCTCAGCACACGGTCATCAACTGTAGGCCTGCCCGCTTCTCAAACCCATTCGGATTGCAAAGCCCCAAGCCCTACACGCCCAGCACTAGAAAGGATGGCTCTTTGCTTCTTCACTGGGATGGGCTCCCACAGATTCGAAAGGCACCACCCACAGTTTCCATTCCAGCCTCCAGACAAGCTTAGATGCTTCCAGCTTCTGCCTCCTTTCATGGCCAGCATGATGCACTTGTTCACTGCTTTTTGCCAGCCCTACAAAGTCTGGAGGCCTGATCCATCAGGCTGTACAGGCCCTGCATGTGTGTATAAAGAACTTAAAGGGTGGCGTGTGCCAAGCTCCACCTGTAGTCCCAGCAGCTGGGAGGCCAAGGTGGGAGGAGTCCACTTGAGGCCAAGAATTCAAGACCAGCCTGGCCAGCCTGGTGAGACCATCTCTACACAACACTAAATACAAAATTAGGCATAGTGGAGTATGCAAGTATGAGTCCCAGCTCTCATGGGGAGGCTGAGGTGGGAGAATCCAGCAGGCCCAGGAGGTCAAGGCTGTGAGTAGAGATCATGCACTGCACTCAGCCTGGAGTGACAGAAGTGAGACCCTGTCAAAGGAGAAAGGGAAGGAAGGAAGGAAGGAAGGGAAGGAAGGAAGGGAAGGGAGGAGGAGAGGGAAAGGAAAGAGGAAAAGGAAAGGAAGAAAGGAAGGAAGGGAGGAGGAGGGAGGAGAGAGACAAATTCAGAGGTCCGGCAGGGACAAGAACAGCTGAAGTGATTGTGATCACAGGGTGCTAAAGGCAAGGCCTGGGAGGGTGGGCGGCAAGGAGATCATGCAGCGGACAGGTGGTGGGGAAGGAATCAGTCCGCCGAGACGTTTCATGACTGGGGAACAGCTGACAAATCGTGGGACAGAGCGGTAGGGGATGTGGAGATGTAAGGTCGGCATCAGGTGTCCCAGGTTGGGAGCAGCAAGATAGACCAATGAGGATTCCATGTCATTCCATAGAGTAGAGTTGAGATTTGCATGAGTCCCACAGCTTACTTTAGGGGCACAAGCTCGCCAGGTCAAGGTCTCTGCTAAGAGTTTTTGATGCATTATCTCATACAGTTTTTCATGATGGCCCCAGGAGGTGGCTATTGTTATTTGAGGACCCAGAAACTTCTAGCAGCCAAGCTGGGTTCCTAGGTCAGGGTCCATTAAGTTGCAAATCTGGCCTTCATCACACCTCAGGGGCTCCATCGCTGGCGTGAGATGCTGGCTCTGTGTGTGTGACATCTGAGAACAGCATGCACCTCCACGCACACAGCAACTTCCTGCAGTGCCTGGGCCTGCCACGAGGTCATCTTGCAGGAGGCTCAGGACAACATGCAGCTGCTTCACCGGAGTGAGTGGTACAGGGTGTTCTCGGCCTGATAAATACACGAGGAATTTAATTATCTGATGGGCAGAAGCTCCCGGGCTGCCCACACCTGCTTCACAGCCAGCCGAGGAGGAAGAATCAGGTTATGAGACTTCACGAGGTCAGCAGGTGGGGCGGCGCGGTTGCCCCGACACAGGAGCCCCCTCAAAGGGCCAGCACACGCAGATTTCTCTGGAGCGGTAAAGTCTGAGTGAAAGGCACCAAGAAGGAAGAGTGAGGTGCAGAGAGGCTGCGGGGTGAGAGGAGCTGAGTAAGAGGAGCAAAGCTGGAACCCAGGGGTCCCAACCCTTATCTCAGCAACTCAATGACACCATCTCCCAGCTCTTACAGAGAACGCCCACAGGACAAATGCTGCTCATCTGTTAATGCATTCCACCCTCTCAGCCACGCCTGAGGCCCCGGTGTCGTGGATGAGGAAGCCCAGGCGCACAGAAATTGACCCGCCTGGGGTCCCGCCGCGAGGGAGACCTCCTCCGCATCACGTGCAGCGCTGCTTTCTGCTGCAGGGCTTCACCCTCCCCTGCACCTGGTTAATGATCCAGCACATTCTTCAGGATCCAAAGGCCACAGGGTAGGGTCCCAGCTGCACTCACAGGCACCTGCTGCTTTCTGGCAGTCATCATAAACGTGCCGTGACCTTAAATAATACAGGCTACGGGACACTCAAAGGCATGTCCACAGATGCACAGCCAGCCGGTGCGGATGCTCGGATGCGGCCTGCCCAGGTCCAAGCTGCTCGCCCACACACCTGCAGGGCACAGCCTCCGGCCCCACCGGCACTGCAGGGACCAGGTCCCTCTTCTCCATGCCTTCCTTCTCTGGAAAGGCTCCAGCTTGGGCCCCCACATGGATGTCACTTGCTCGTGATGAGCCCTTTCTGATCCCGCACTCCCACAAGGCCATCCTGGCAGGGGTAGGAGCATGGTTTTGTCCTCATCTCGTGTACTAGCCATGGCATTTTCGTTCTCTGTGCCTCCGGTTCCCCATTTATAAAGTCCCATGGCCCTGGGATTAGAGGAGTGTGTGTGAGGCAGGCGGCAGCCCCGTGCAGGTGGGACTCTCGCTGCTCCTGGGCTGGATGGCACCTGGTCTCACCCAGCACAGCAGTGGTCTCTGTTCTACCACGTGGCCCCGGGAGGTGGGCACCCCGCACAGACTGGGTGGTCTGTAGGTGAAGGAGAGAGATCGTTGTTGAATATGTGTGCCGAGTGAGAAGGGAAAGCATAAATAACCCCACGGGAAAAGGTTCCTTCCTAATTACAGGCCCTCGAAAGGTGGCGGTGCTCAGAAAGCAGGAACGGCCGCGACACGCTCCCGAGTTAAAGGAAAGATGCTTCCATTTTCTCTGGCACGGCTCTATCCCCGTGAAGTTGCTTTCACTCAACTCCCTTGTGAACCTGTGGGGGCCGATGAGTCCCATGCTGATTTTGTGCCTAATTCCTTAAAGGAGGAACCACCTTATTTCTGTCGTTAATCTGACGGCTTCGTGGACGTCACAGAAACCAGCCCCCGACAAGGCGAGGGCTTTTTGGTGACCCCGAAGCAGGATCTGGCGGAGAGAAGCTGTGGCTCTGAGGGAGGCTCTTGACAGGCACTAACGGGCTCACGGGAGCCACACAGAACGAGAGCGGTAAGAGGTGTGACTGGAGAGGGCCTGGCTGTGCCGAGGTCTCACCTGCACCTGCTCGGACCAGGTGGCTGAGCGTGGGCCTCAGGAAGGGACAAGGGGTCTTCCCGGCCAGCTGTGTGGGGGCTGAGTGAGGGGGCAGCTTTCCCCTCTGCCACCTGCCCCAGACTGAGGCCTGCTTCGCCCAGTGTGTCCTCAGCCCGGCCACTCAGAAACAAGCTCGGGCGTGGGACCAGCACCCGGGGCAGGGGGAGTCTCTCCCTCAGCAGGGGCACAGAACAACAACACAGGCCAAGGCCAGGCCCACCATTTCCTGGGCTCTCCTGCCTGCTGCACCACCCTCCCCCAAACCCAGCCTCAGACCCATGGTGCCCACTCCCTCCCTCCCTCTCTAGCTGTCTCTCCCTCTATCTCTGTCTCTGTCTCTCTCTGTGTCTCACTCTCCCTCTGTCTCTGTCTCTCTGTCTCTGTGTCTCTTTCTGTGTCTCACTCTGTCACTCTCTCTCACTGTCTCTCTGTCTCTCTCTGTTTTAACATGCTCCATGCTGCAATATAGATATGCAGCGTATGCTTTCTGTGACTCTCTGTTGCTCTCTCTCACTGTCTCTCTGTGTCTCTCCCTGTCTCTCTCTGCCTTTCTCTTTGTCCCTCTCTGTCTCTCTGTGCCTGTTTCTCTCTCTGTCTCTGTCTCTCTCACTCCTAAGAGGAGGCCACAGCCGCCACTCCCAGCACACACACAGCTTCTCTGTCCTTGGTCCCCCCAGACCTGTGCTGCCACTCCCTCTCAGCGGGGACAAAGAGGGGTATTCAGGGGCTAAAGAGAGGGAAAGAAACGGACGCCAGACACTGAAGAAAAATCTCCAGTTTTTCCTTGAAATGCGCATGTTTCTAGCAGGGATTCCTGGGACTTTCCAAGACCTGGGCTCCTGTTTCCTCGGGGCCTAGTCCCTGAGCTCAGCACCTTGTACTCAGGGAAACAGAAGGCAGCCCTGGGCCCCGGAGCTCCCTTGCAAGTGTGCACATGTTCAGATGCTGACACCCGAGTGTGCACACCCTTGCACATGTACACGTTCACAGGCACATGCTGACACACTCAGACACGAAGGAGATCGTGGAGATCTCCTAAAAATGATGCATGCCTAAACCTTCATGGCCCAGGTGTTAGGAGGCCTGGGTTACCGTTTGTCCCTCCTCTGGCACCTCCGTCCCCTACTTACAGCTCAGCGTGTTCCCAATATTAAAGATGCTGAAGTTCTTCTTTTTTTTTGTTATGGAGTCTCACTCTGTCGCCCAGGCTGGAGTGCAATGGCATGATCTCCACTCACTGCAACCTCCACCTCCCGGGTTTGAGCAACTCTCCTGCCTCAGCCTCCTGAGTAGCTGGTATTACAGGCACGCACCACCACACCCAGCTACTTTTTGTAATTTTTAGTAGAGACGGGGTTTCACCATGTTGTTCAAACTGGTCTTTTTTTTTTTTTTTGAGACAGTGTTGCTCTATCGCCCAGGCTGGAGTGCAGTGGCGCGATCTGGGTTCACTGCAAGCTCCACCTCCCAGGTTCACGCCATTCTCCTGCCTCAGCCTCCCGAGTAGCTGGGACTACAGGTGCCCGCCACCACGCCCGGCTAATTTTTTTTGTATTTTTAGTAGAAACGGGGTTTCACGTGTTAACCAGGATAGTCTCGATCTCCTGACCTCGTGATCCACCCACCTCGGCCTCCCAAAGTGCTGGGATTACAGGTGTGAGCCACCACGCCAGCCCAAGGTGCTGAAGTTCTGGGCGGGCTTCACGAACACACATGAGAACTGTCCCCACCACCGCCCCACCACTGGGGAGGGCTGAGGGGCAGCCCCAGCAGAGGTGCTTGGAAGGCGGACCCCAAGGCCATGATCGGGAACCAGGGGAAGGTCACAGATGCACTGCCCCTTCCCAGTCAGAAGCCTGACTCCCGTTTTATTACATTTTCTCACTTGCTTAAACCTCTGGTAAACAGAAAATGGTTTCAGAATTGTTAACTCCTACCACTGAGAAAAGCAAACCTACTCACCAGGGTCAATATCTGTTCATAGTGTTTCAGAAGTAAAAGTTACATACAATGAAAACTTAAATGTACAGTCCAGTGCATTTTAATGTTGTACAGTCCAGTGCATTTTAATGTAAATCCATGCATGTGACTCACATCCCTACCAAGGCATATGGCCAGTGTTAATCACACTAGAAAGCTCCGTTTGGCCCCCTCCTGACCAAGTTCTCACCCAGCGGCAGCCACAGATCTGATTCCTCTCAATACAGACTGGGTTTGCTGAGCTGGGGCTTCATCTAAATGGAAGCAAGGCCTGGCACAGTGACTCATGCCTGTAATCCCAGGAATTTGGGAGTCTGAGGCGGGCAGATCACTTGAGGTCAGGAGTTCAAGAACAGCCTGGCCAATATGGCTAAACCCTATCTCTACTAAAAATACAAAACTTAGCCAGGTGTGGTGGTGGACACCTGTACTCCCAGCTACTTGGGAAGCTGAGGAGCAAAAATCACTTGAACTTGGGAGGCAGTGAACCAAGATCGCACTACTGCACTCCAGCCTAGGTGACAGAGCAAGACTCGGTCTCAAAAAAAAAAAAGGGTCAGGCGTGTCGCTCACGCCTGTAATCCCAGCACTTGGGAGGCCAAGGCGGACGGATTGCCTGAGGTCGGGAGTTCAAGATCAGCCTGGCTAACATGGTGAAACCCCACCTCTAGTAAAAAAATACAAAAATTAGCCACGTGTGGTGGTGCACACCTATAACCCCAGGAGGCTGAGGCAACAGAATTGCTTGAACCAGGGAGGCAGAGGCTGCAGTGAGCCAAGGTCGTGCCACTGCACTCCAGCCTGGGAGACAAAGTGAGACTCCGTCTCAAAAAAGAAAAAAAAAAAAAGCATCCACACATCTGTGCACTCTTCTGTATCCGGCTTCTTTAGCTCGGTGTGACATCTGCAGGATTCATCCATGTCCTTTTAGTTCTTTTCATTGTGGTGCAGGAGTCCGTTATGTGAATGTAACAAAATGTGTTCATTCATTCTCTTTCTGATGGACCTTGCTTCCCAGTTTTTGCTATCATAAATAAAGCTGCTATGAACATTCTTGTACAGGTTTTTTGTAGACATATGCTCTCATTTCCTTTTGATAGATATCTAGCAGTGAGATGTCTGGGTCATAGGGTAGGTATCTGTTTGATTTTATAAGCACGAAACCCTTTTCCAAGGTGGTTACAGCATCCTGTACTCCCACCAGCCATGTATGAGAGAATTCAGGTTGCCCCCTGTGCTTGTCAGCACTTGACATTGTAAAGTTTCTTAAGTTTAGCCATTCTAGTGGGAGACATAGTATTGCATTATGGTTTTCATTTCCTTGCTCTAAGAAATAATACTGTTGAGCATCTTTTCATTTATTTATTGACCAGCTGAATATATTTCTCTTTTTTGTTTGTTTGTTTTTTTAAATGGAGTCTCACTCTGTGCCCAGGCTGCAGTACAGTGCCTTGGCTCACTGCAACCTCTGCCTCCTGAGTTCAAGTGATCCTCCCGCCTCAGCCTGCCAAGTAGCTGGCATTACAAGCATGTGCCACCACATCCAACTAATTTTTGTATTTTTAGTTGAGACAGGATTTCACTGTGTTGGACAAGCTGGTCTTGAACTCCTGACCTCAAGTGATCCACCCACCACAGCCTTCCAAAGTGCTGAGATTACATGTGTGAGCCACTGCCTCTGACCCTCAATACCTTTCTATAAAGAAATAAGGAGGTGCCATCAAGTCTTTTGCCCATTTTTTAATTGGGCTGTTTGTCTTTTTATTATTAGGTTGTAGGAGTTCTTTATAAATTCTCATAAATCCTTTGTCAGACAAAAGTTTTGCAAATATTTTTCCGAGTCTGTGGCTTGTCCAGAATGAGGCTTGCTTTGATGAGCAGAGGTTTTTAATTTTCTAACATCTAATTCATTAACTGTTTATTTCATGGTTATCGTTTTCTGTATTCTAACAAAGAAATCTTTATCTGTTCCTTGACCACAAAGATATTATCCTTCATTTCCCATTTTCTTCAAAAAGCTTTTACGGGTTTTGCTTTCATATTTGAGTTTATGACCAATCTTGACTTAATTTTGTGTATGGAGAGGGAATAATCAAAATTAATGTTTTTCCCATGGATATTCAGTTGTTCCAGCACTATTTTTTTCTGGTGGGGGGGTTGTTTGTTTGTTGGTTGTTTTTTGAGACGGAGTTTCTCCCTTGTCCCCCAGGCTGGAGTACAATGACGCGGTCTCAGCTCACTGTAACCTCTGCCTCCCGGGTTCAAGTGATTCTACTGCCTCAGCCTCCCAAGTAGCTGGGATTGCAGGCACCCCCACTCCCTGGCCTGGCTAATTTTTGTATTTTTAGCAGGGACAGGGTTTCACCATATTGGCCAGGCTGATCTCGAACTCTTGACTTCAGGTGATCCACCCTCCTCGGCCTCCCAACGTGCTGGGATTACAGGCATGAGCCACCGCGACCGACCGCCACCACCATTTGTTGAAAAGGCTATCCTTTCCCTTTTGAATTGCTTTGATAACTTCATCAGTAATCAATTGTTCATGTCAGTGTGGGTCTACTTCTGAACTCCACGGATCTATTTGTCTATTCTTAGGTCAATACCACACTATTTAAATAACTAGCTTTACAGTAAAACGATGTAAGGTAGAGTAAGCTCTCCAAGTTTTTCTTCTTTTCCTAAATTGTTTTGGCTATTCTAAGTCTCTAAATTTCCAGATTTTAAAATTCATTTGTCAATTTATATATTTTTTTAAATGAAAGCCTACTGGGATTGTGTTGAAGCCATACCTCGGCTTAGGGGGGGAATTGACATTAATACTGAGTTGTCCAATCCATAAACATAGTATATCTTTCCATGTATTTACATCTTCTTTAATTTCTCTCAGCATCATCTTGTGTTTTCAGTATTGAATATTTCCCATCTTTTATTAATCTATTGCTAATTATCTTATGTTTTTTGACACTATTGTAAATGGAATTGGTTTTTTAAATATCAGTTCCCAAATGTTTGGCACTACTATACGGAAATACAATTGATTTTTGTATCTTGACCTTTCTTCAGAAGTGTTTTAATGGGATCTGAAAGAAGAAGTGAGAGAGGTTTAATGAATCAGCCTGTACCTGAACAGGAAGAGAGAAAATGAACAGAAAGGGAACCAACATACATTGAGTTCTCTATCTGCAAAGCACTCTGCTAGAAATTTTCCATACTTAACTTTCACAGCAGCCCGGTGAAGTTGGTTGTTATCCATGTTTTACAGATAAAGAAACGAAGTGCTCCAGGGCCCCATAGGTAGCAAGTGGCAGCCAGGATTCAAGCAGAGCTTTTGAGTCCCAAACCCTGCATTCCTCTCGGTATACGGCGCTGCCACAATGCCCCAGAGCAATGGCATGTCAAGTACTCGCAGGATGGATGCATGAAGAGGTGGCAGCTTACGTCAAAGCCAGGTGACCTCCCGTTCGGCTCCTGTAGCCAGGAGGTGTGAGATCCCTGGTGGGCACACAGAGCTAAAGTTCTCCCACCTGTTCCTTCTAGGGCTTAAGCTGCCATGAGCCAATAGGCATGGATGGATGTGATATCCACAGCATGGTGAACCACGGGCGACAGGGGCATGACCCAGTCCTGACCACACTGGGTCAGCACCAGGCCGGCCATGCCTCCCCAGAGCCTCCCTGGCCTGGGAAGTTTGTGAGCAGGATACCAGAGCTGTGAGGATCAGTTCCACCTTGCAGATGAAGGAGTACCCTGAGGCCCAGACAGAACCCCAGTGCTGAGCCCGAGAAGCGAAAGCAGCAGTTGGCCTTGGTTCCCCAAACCTCCCCTAACATGAGCATCAGCAGGGGCAATTTTTCTAAAGCAGATTCCCAGACAACCTCCCCAGAGTTTCTGATTCAGTCGGTCTGAGATGGGGCTCAGGAATCTGTGCTCTAAGCTGCCGAGTGATTCTTCCAATCAGGATATTTGGAGAAACATAAAGTGACTGCATCCTTAAAGGATTAGGGGAAACCCTGCAGATTGGGTGGGAATGAAACAGACCTCCTACCAGAAGTGAGGTAAGGTCGAATCCCGTGCTCAGGCAAGTGAGCTGCGTGAGTACCTAGAATGTGTAGGGGATTCCCTCTTTGATAAATAAAACAGCCAGAGCTTGGCTCTGTATGAAGGTTGACTCCTGAGATGCTGGGTGGGGTCAGGGAAGGACGCCATGGAAAAAAGGGCTTGGCCGTGACTCTCAAAGCCTTCAAAGGAAAACGCCCCCCTCTGGCTCCCCAGGGTATGGCAGCACAAGATGTCCAGTGGGTAACTGGAAGGAAACCGTCATAGGGCTGGTCACAAATCACTGCCCAATCAGTGCATCACATCTTATCCAGACAGGCTGAATTCACCACCTTTGCCCATTGGCCGCTTAGGTGCTGAGGCCACAGGATCTGCCAGCGCGGCACCATCAGTTCCCTCCCGTGCCTTATTTACATTTCGTTTTATTGTTTCAATCTTTTTTAAAATTTTATTTTAGAGACATGGGGACTTGTGTCGCACAGGCTAGAGTGCAGTAGTGCAATTACAGCTCACTGCAGCCTCCACCTCCTGGGCTCAAGAGATCCTCCCACCTCAGCCTCCTGAGTAGCTAGGTTACAGGCACGTGTCACCACCCCTGGCTAATTTTCTTTTAATTTTTTGAGGTTGATGTTCTTGTACATGGGAAAGGAGAGGGAAAGCAGCTCCAGACGAGAATGAGAGAAAGGGAGGAAGGAATTGAAGACACTCAAGTGTGAGTGGAGAAATGCACAAAAAAGAAAAGGCTATGCAGGGCCAAGTGGACCTCCGAAAACACAGACACACAGCAGGCACATGCTGGTGGTGCATGGCAGGGCGCTGTGCTGGGGGCCGTCCCGGCCTGGAGAGGGACGGAGGGATTGCAGCTGACATTTCAACAATCGCCCCTGAATGGCAAGCCCTAGCCGTCCCCTCCACTCCTTCATTCCTGAAGTCCAGTCAAGAGGCTCCAGGCTCTTTTTTGTTACCTTTTTCTGCACCACTGGTTGCCCTAGCAACAGCTGCAGCTGGCCGGTCTCCCATATCACAAGCTGTAATGAGAATCTCAGGCAGGTTTGTTCTGCTCTGCCGGCCCACAGACAATAGGTGGAATGCTGGCCCACAGCTCCGGTTTCAGAACCTGTTCCCAAGATTGCCCCACAAGTAAGGGGAGGGAACAGAGTCTGGGAGGAAAGGTGAGGAAGGGCTCAGCTAAGACAGAAGGCAGGGGAGGAACTCTGTCCTGGAACTCCCCTACCACCTCCTCTGGGCCAAACCGGCTGGATGGGAATGCACAGTGGATGGATCTGCAGCTGAATAGACAGCAGCACCTAAAGGAAGTGTCTGCCCAGCCTGCTCCTGCTCCTCCACTGTCCTTACCCAGTGGCTTCAGCGAAAACACGCTGTCCAGATCCACAACTGACCCAAAGCTTCCAGGGGGAGCAAATGTGCTGCAGGCGACAGAGCTGGTATTCATCAAAGAGACCACATTTGATTGGAACAGTGGGCGGAAACCAATAATTTTAAGAAAGATATGGGAAAAGTTGGCTGAACAGAAATTGTCCCGAGAGTCTGGGTGTGGTGGCTCCCGCCTGTAATCCCAGCACTTTGGGAGGCTGAGGCAGGCGGATCACTTGAGGTTAGGAGCTTGAAACCAGCCTGATCAACATGGTGAAACCTCGTCTGTACTAAAAATACAAAAAAAAAAAAAAAAAAAA